>NC_133452.1:107445687-107748717 GCF_048565385.1 Saimiri boliviensis
CTCTGCTACAACCACACCAAGCTTATTGCTGTTCCTCCAACAGGACAAACATATTACTGCCTCAGGCCTTTTGCACATGCTATTCATGCTACCAATTCTTCTTCTCAGATATTAAGTGTCTACTCAAAAGGCACCACCTGAGAACAGTGGTCAGTGACAACTATCATCTATCTATCATAGCCCTTCTCTTCACTCTGCTATCTCTGTAAGCTACTTCATTTTTTTTTTCATAAAATGTATTGTGATCTGACTTAAATATGTATTAGTATATTTGTTTACTGATTGCCTCCCACAATAGAATCTAAGCTCCAAGAGGGCAAAATATTTTCTATTCTGTTACTTTGTCCTCCATTTCTAGAACACATGGTCCTAGAAGGTGCTCGCTGAGTATCTGTTAAATGAAAAAAAAATGGAATCAATGCAGTTTTAACAAGAATGCCTTCAGGAGATCCAAGTTTGGCAGGATGTCTTTTGTTGTGTTTTAGTGACCACTCCTTGCTATAAGACTACTTGGCATGTTCAGGCTTCCCAGAGGAGTTCTTAGTCTCCCAAGTCCAGCTCTCCCTGGAAGCTTGGAAGTCCAAGACCTCATACTAGATCTCCCCACTGCTATACTTTTTAACTCCCATCCAGCAGAGAAAACAGATTTCTGAAACCTTCTGAAATCCCAGACTGGTGACAGTTTGGATCAGTACACCTCAAGTTTCTACACACATGCTTGCACATGTGGCTCAGTTCTCATTTGAGAGCAGCAGAAGCACCAAAGCCTGGCTATCACAAAACCCCTCATCCCAAGCCCATCTAAGTAAACATAAAACCCACCTCAAAGCACTGTGTGTGAAAAGAAAATGCCATTTCAAGACAAGTTCCCTAGCTATCTCCCACCCCAAACCCCACATTCATCCTCCTAGAAATTCTGAAGCTGCTGTATTAGGCACCTGAGAGAAAGTTCAAAGACTAAAGGTGATTTAGATTGCCTCCTTTCAAGAATCCGCAGAAACTACTGCTTTCTCTATTAGATGTAAAGTATATTCAATTCACAAAAATTTGATCTGTTACTACACATTCAGGGAGATGCCCGCATACTTATCTGAGTACCATCTGCTTAAATGTTTTTGAATATTGGAAGCAAAAATGCAAAGCAAAGATTCAAACAGTTCAAATGGACTTTTAGTTCACTGGAGTTTTTAGGTTTTATTCATGCATTTTCTAAGAAATCCCAGAAATCATAAAAACAAAATGTAAATGAACCATCATATATTCTCACCTGAAAGGAGGAAAGGAATTTGCTTATTTCTAACAGCATGACTGCCTTCTTGGTCCATCCGGGCTTTTCCCAAATTTTCCTGTGGGATGTCACTTTAAATTTATTCCTCTACTATTGAAGATTACATCTGGCTGGGGGAAACATCTTACATACTTTATTTATTATAAGTTATTTGGAAGACTGTTGCTGTTTGCTCAGCGTGTACCCCAATGTCATTCCGAAGAGCCTAATCACCACATATGGTGGTTGGAAAAAGCAACCACTCTCGCATCCCACAAACATAAGAAAGAATATTTCTAACCCCCTATAGTGGGTTATTTCTATGGCTCACAGGGAAAAAGCAAGGGAACTAAAATGAGTCACAGACTTACTCTTATTAGACAACATCTCTACCATTAGTATATTATTATAATTTTTAACCCCCCACATCAGACTTTAGCCTCACTGTTACCTCAAGCTCAGTACTTTCAGATTCATAAACACAGGACTCCCTTTAAGGAGCTTTATGGTCACATACCTAAGAACAGATTGTATTATTAACTTCAGATTGCAGCTCGGGTTACTCAAGTATACAGGTTTATAGGGCACTCAAATATAAGAACTGGAGTGTTAATGAGCTAACTAAATTTTAAAGACATAGCATACTTCTGTGATGCAAAACCTAGAATAAACTTATATGAACTGGAGCCCAAATACTTTTCAGAGTGAGCATAATTCATCCACTACTCTTTGTAAAAATATAGCAAAATTAAATTGAAAAGTAAAAGCCCTAAAGAGATGAAATAATCCTGATGCAATTTTAAAATTTGGGAAGCAAGATAATTTGGAGAGTCCACATGAATCAACTAGACTCCCTATAGACAGTTTAAGGGTTTAAGGGACTAAACAATTCTTCAGTGTCCCCAGAAATTCTCTAACGCTATAACACAATTTACAGGAACAACATAAATAACTACATTGCTTTCCTCCAAAACAGACTGAAATGACTTATACAAATTAGATGAGACATACATCTTTTTATTTAATTATAGACAATCTGTAGTACAGGTTAAATGTGTGTAGTGTATTTTGTTTAATTTACTTTAGTAATCCAAGAAGTAATCCTATCTATATTAACTAAAGTATCAGAGAGGTATTAACTCACTCAAGAAACTCTCATTTACCCCTTATTTAATGGTTGCGAACTTTTTTTTAAGACTAGAGGAAAAAAGAAAGTCTCAATTTTACAAAGTGGAAAGAAGATAAAGAAGAGGTTGACTCACTTGACCAAGGTCATCCAGCAACTAGTAGAAAAGCCAGGGCCAGAGATCCCTCTCCGTGGCCCTGAGCTCAGTGCGGTAACCAGACTACCAGTTTGCCTTATAGCCTGGGACTGCCTACAAAATGCAGCATAATATGGTTAATGGTAGCAAAAAAAGAAAAGAATGTATCGTGTTTTCCTCAGAAAACACTGAAAGCAGGCGCCTGCTGCAGAAAAAGACCTGACAGCTACAGCTGGAAACCTTTCTCACCCATTCTCTAAGGCAAATTAAATAATCCAAGAAAATTCAGCTTCTTACTGTATATTTCTGGTAAGTGACTTTAGGGAGACAATTGGTAAAATAAAGAAATGGGAAATATTCATGACTATCACTCAACACTTACTTGTCAAAGAACCTAATCTATTGTCTATCCACTCCTATCATCTTCATTTTAACTAATGGACCAAAAAGGGATGCAAAGTTATCCTACTTTTGTAGCTCTGGCTTGATAAGATGGCTAGAGGCTTCAGTCCAACAAGACCATGCGTGCTCTCTCTCAAGATTAATAGTAATGGAAGTTTCAACGCGCCGCCCTTCCCCAGGGGTGGTGGAACTGTTACAGACCACAATTTACTTGAGAGATTCTGGGTTTTTAACATCTTTTCCTTGTAACACAAGAAACTTCTCATTGAATGCCCCTGTAGGCAATGTATTATTAGACTAAATATCTCTCAATAGCCATATAGTTTTAAAAATTACCTCATGGAAAAACTAAATAAGACACTATACAATGCAGTAAAATGAATTACTTGACATAAAATAGACATGATCAAAACTCTCATTGCCATAATTTGGCAAAATCTACCAGCTATACAGCCTAAATTTATAGTAAGGTCAATAGACATTTCAAAAATTAGATTTTAAGATTAAGAGTAAACAATATTCCATTTACAAAAATGTCACTGGTAAATATCTGAGAGCATCTACCAAAGCACAGTTAACATTATCGCAGGAAACAAAATGGGTGAATGGTTGGTAATGGACAAAACAATGCTAATAACAATACTGAGTAAGAATTTTTTAAAAGTTTCTAACAATCTAGTTGTATTGCACCGAATGTTGACTGTATATAGAACAAGTAAACATTGCCTCAAATGAAAGAGCAGAATGAAAAAAAAGCAGGGAAAAAAATAAGTAAACAATGTGGCCAAACATGGAGAAAATTAAAAGCACTATCCTGTTGCTGTGAAGGGAAAAGGATGATGGAATTTTGGTGAAACTGAGAGTTTTTGACAAAGAATGCAAAATTTCACAGATACAAAGTACTCTAACAAGTTTATCCATGAATGGTTCAAAAAACAAAAGCATCTAAGTGCCCTTCTAAGAAAAGAATATTCACTCAGGCATTATTACCAATATTATATACTGTAATATGCCCTATAGTTCATAGTTGACAGTTCAAAATCATGCTGTTAAAAATTAACAGCCATTTAAATTTGTTCTTGTAAGGACATCACCCTTCCAACATACTTTCTATTCGTTTTTTTGTCTATAACATCCCCAACATAAGTGCAACTGCTTAACAAATCCAATGCTAAGAAACTTACTATGTTTTCAGGTATTCCAAAACAGCAGCATAGAAAGCATGTATCTCCTTCTAGGAAAACAGCTCTACTAGGCATTCAGTTAGTCAAGCCATATCTAAAGGACCATTTTAATGCCATTTTAAGTTAAAGGCCATTGGAGATAGAGACTATGTCCAAAAAATGATAGTTCGAATAGTAGTGAATCTGGAAACCAGGAGATTTAAGTAACAGCTGAAAGGAATGGATGGAATACTTAACCTAGATGTAAGAGTATGAGGAGGCTATCTTCAAATATTTGAAGGCAAGTTACATACAAGAGGAAAGAATAAGAATCAATAGGTAGAAGTTAGATTAAGGGAAATTTCAGCTCAACAAAGGAGCACTGTAACAATTAGAACTATGTCGGGGTCAGAGAGCAGACCCTGACCCCGCAACAGATGAGCAAATCCACTCAGACACGGAATACAGTGAACGGGCAGGCTAGGGGTGTCTGTGGCCTCTCATACGAAGGAGTTAACCGGAGTTAACGGCCACCAGTCACCACATGCTGGCCTTCACAGCCTTTATTCACACAGCACATATTAAATGACAAAAGCTTTAAGTCAACACCACTAGAGGGCAAAGATTAAAGGCCAGGTTCCAAGGCCTAAGGCAATCACCATTAATGGATAATATCCCTGGTCAACCTGCCCCTGAGAAAGCCATCTGGAATGATCAAAAGTTAGTTTTAGAATCACATGAGCAAACAAGTTATTCAGATAAACTCCTTTGTATTCCAGCTGCCCTATGCTTCAAGCCTCAAGATAAAAGAACTAACCACCTTCAGCCCATTCTTTTCTGAAGCTTTTACAAAAACCTCTCAGCCTTCCAAGAAGGTTTGCAATTATTCCATAATGTTTATAAATTCTGCCAACCACCCTAATCAATTCCCCACAGAACTGCACAACAAAAGCAATGGTTGCCTCATTTTATGGGAAGAATCCAGTGGGTGCTCAGCAACCATTTGTCAGGGTGTTACCCTGAAGTGCACAGGGAGATGAACTGGGTGGCTTCCAAAGTCTGTGCACTATTGGCTACTTCACTATTTTTCTACAGGATCTTGGGCAAAATTTACTCTTAGTTGTAAAACTGTAGCAATACGGTAGCATTATAATTTTATGGTGGCATAAGAGAGGAAAAAAATATCTTTTTTGGGCCAGGAATAGTGGCTGACTCTTGTAATCCCCTCACTTGACTTGGGAGGCGAAGGTGGGCAGAATGCTTTAGCTCAGGAGTTCAAGACCAGCCTAGGCAATACGGCATAAGCCCACCTCTACAAAAGAAAAATATAAAACCAGCTGGGTGTGGTGGTGTGTACCTATAGTCCCAGCCACTCAGTAGGCTGAAGTGGGAGGATCACTTGAGCCTGGGAGGCAGAAGTTGCAATGAGCTGAGATTGTGCTACTGCACTGCAGCCTGGGAATCACAGTGAAAAATTGTCTTAAAAAAAAGAAAAGAAAAGAAAAAGAATCTCTCTTTTATAGATAATGAAATGCTTATAGACCTATGCCTGTGGTAAACATCAACCGACCCGATTAAAATACATAAATATATAAATACATAAATATGAGATGAAATACAGTTATTTCATCAGGTTATTAAACATAATAGAAGAATGAACTTCGTGAGAGCCTTCTGGGCCACTGGGAAGGAAGGAGCATTAGAGTCCCATGAACAGCACCCTAAAGGGAGCCACTGAGACCTAAAAAATGGAAGTATGAGTTGCTCTGTGTCTAACTCCCAAAGAGCAGCTTAGCCACTGGAAAATCTGGCTCTAAATCATAATTGTGAAATGTTTTTCAGCTGCCAAACATTTTCAGTCACATGGAAACTGAGGTTGTCAGGCTTCCTTAAAATTCCATTCTTCAAAATAAGCCTCTCATCCCTAGAGAGACTAATTAAAAACAAAAATCCACATTTCCAACCATCTATTCTTCTGGTCAGAAATACTAATGAGAAACTAGACTCACAGATAAAAGGCTATTTAACAGATTAGTCAACCACCTCCACCCTTTGGCACCACCAGCCCAACCTCCCCTGGAAGAGTTTAACTACATGGAGAGACATATGAAACATGTCTCAAATGATTCACACCAAAAGATTAGTAGTTCTAAGCCCCAGCACAGGGACTTGTAGTGCTGTTACTACATGTCATATCTGTCATACCTCAAAATCTCAATCTATAAAAATGGAGGATTAATCGCCTCCTTTTCACTTCCCACCAATCCAGTTAAAGAAATGTCTAGAAAATATTAGAGTTAATGCAAAATAGTATCAGAATTGGTGGTATACTAAGACTTCAACCAGTAAAACTCATAAGTAGTTCCATGATTAAAAGAATTAAAGAAAAAATAATAAGAGCCAAGAGAAAGGGGTCATTTTATTCTTTTCCAAAACTACATAAGAAATTAGAAATTTATAGAAAAATTCTCTAACAGAAGATGACTTAATGACATTATTAGTAATGTGAATGTAACCAAAGGAAAATTAATGATTAGAAGCAAAGTACCAGTACCCTGCAGCTTTTAGAAAGAAACCAACAAGAACTCATTTATCTAGCACTATAGGGTGCTGAGTTATTCAACACATTTGAGAGTTCACCCCACTCATATCTTTAAGCAATAATATTGAATTTCAAACACAGCATATGGAACAGAAATGAATCTCTTCACAATGACAGATATAATTTGGAACATGAATTATAATACTATGCTATCAAGGTATATGTTTACACTGTTTCTATATTAAATGAATACAAATGGCTGTGATTTTTTTTTTTTTAATTGAGGATCACTTACATATGAGAAGTAACAGGGCTCATGCAGCTTTCAGGACTGTCTTTGACTTTGCCTTTCAAAAGTTTGATTATTTAATGAGTCTTGGTGGTGTTCTCTTTGAGTTGATCCTGAAATCACCTTTGCAAAATTATGATTGAGGCAGTGAAAGAGACTTAACCTAACTGACTCTATTTGGGTTTAAATCTTTAAGGTGTCCTTATTGCTTCTTCGGTGTAGGTTGCACTAACTTTAAGAGAAAATTAGTTTATATTTTAAAACAAAGACAATAATAGCTCTTTCCCAAAATAAACTTCTTTCTTGTCTGGGGACCACCCTGTCTTTATAGAACGAATCAATTAGCCACAAGCTTAGAATGTATGGTTTCGGAGTCACGTAGTTGGAGGCACCAAGATTCTGACCCTCCCTAAATTGTTCTTTTTTTTTTTTTTTAAACTATATAGGTATGATTTTTAAAACTATATAGCCTGTGATTTTTAAAACTATATAGGTATGTACTTTTCACAGATTTTTCTTTTCTCATCAGCTATCTTATTTTCAGTTTATCAATTCATCACCTTTATATCTTGCAAACATCCCTACCTTCATCAACATAACTTTGCCCCATCTTCTAATGTGTTGCTTCCAATCTAATGTGGGCTATGAAACCAAGTTAAAAATTTGTTAGGATTCTATATAATGTAAAAGTTGATGGGATATGATTAAGTGCCCAGCAGCCACTCCTACAGACTAAATGTATGTGCTTTTTTATGCATGGGTTTATGGTAGCACCTCAAGCTGCTTAGAAGTCTTTTTCTACCTACTTCAAGATTCTTAGTCACATCCTAAAAAACTGAGATTCCAAGAAATCCATTATCTTAGAGAGAAATAGATAAGGATACTAAAGACTATAATACTAAGGAATATCTGCTCTGAAAGAACTGGATGTAAAATACCACGGGAACACTAAGAAGACAACTCCAAGGCAGACTTAAAAGACAATGGTAAAAAAAAGATCAGGAAAAGCTCCGTGAAGGAAAAAAACCGTAAACTCTGTGCTGAAAGACTAATCAGATCTTTGATCCAACCAGGGAAGGAAGGGACAGAGGTAAATACAAATGAGTCTGTTTTTTCAATGAGTCTTTGTTTAGCTGTCAATCGGGAGGGTCGTATTTTCACATGCAAGTATCTTTCTAGCAATAGTTGTTTCACTGTATCTCCACTGGCTTTAGAGTTGAGGATTCATAGCTGCCAACTAAATCACTTGTTTTTAATTGACTTTTTGCAATAATATTGTGTTGCGCAATAATGATTTGCCAGCTTTGCCATCTAAAATTAGGTAACTTTAAGTGAACTAACTCAGTAACAAAAAGTCAAATACTGGATGTTCTCACTTATAAGTGGGAGCTAAACAACAGGTACACACAGACACAAAGATGGAAATAATGGACACTGGGGACTCCAAAAGGAAGGAATGTGAGAGAGGAGCAAGGGTTGAAAAATTACCCATTGGGTACAATGTTCAGTATTTGGGTAATGGGTACATACACTAGAAGCCCAATCCCCAATCATATACAATATACCCAGGTTAGAAACATGCATGTGTACCCCCTGAATCTAAAATAAAATAAAACTTTTAAAAAATAATAATAAAATCAGGTTAAACTCCATTGGAAGGATACACTGTCTTAGAAAGCCCAATTCTGAATTGTGGCTATTGGAGAAAGAAACATAGAAGATACTTGGTATTTAGCTGTAAGTGCCAAATTCTTTTACTCAAAAACACTAATTATGCAGAAAATTTCTGATATCTGTCTCTGTAAGGCAGAAATCTATATAAAAATGAAGTTAATATTTTCAATTTTCTACTTAGTAATTCAATCAGTTCAAATTGGGCCTGATAAATAACACATTTAATGTCTGCTATAATCATTTTCAATCATCATCATTCAGTCGTTCTAGACAAATGAGAAAAAATAAGAACATAGATTAGAAAAGAAGAGATAAAATAGGTTTTACTTACAGAAAATGATTATCCACCTAGAAAATCTGAGAAAACTAACAAACTATTAGAATACATAAGATTTTGGTGAAATGACAATGTATAGACTAAGATACACAAATTTTGCTGCCTATTAAAAAATAAGAAAATGTAATAGAGAAACTTTCTAGTTCAAGATGACAGACTGAGTACATGCTTTCGTTACCCTTTTCTCTCAAGACAGGACATGAATACAAAAGGAAAAACCTGTAACAGCAAAAACAACAAAGGTGGAAAGGGATAGTGACTATTAGACAAAAGAGATTGAAACAAGCCTTTTGTGGGTGTGCTGAAAAATATAAACAAAGAGTAGAGGAAGCTAATGCTGAGATACATGGGGGTACAGTGAAAGAAGCAGCTAATCTCCCAAAGAGAAGGTGAGGTCATGAGCAGGTGGAGAGGTGAGTATAAGAATTGAGAATAAAAATAACAGAATTAAATAACACGGTTGTATCAATTGCTTCACTTCCCCCAAATGAAACAACCATGATGCCAGAGATAATCCAAGCAAAGAAGCTAGTCTCTGATTAAAAAAAAAAAAAAAAAGAAAGAAAAAAAAATCATTCAAATTGCCTGCAAAGACAGGCTTATACTGTGAGCGTTGATGTCCAAGAATCAAGAGTACCCCATTTGCTCACCTAGTGGCAACAACCCCTTCTGCCTAAGGATGAACTTCCCATTCATTCACCCTAAAGCAATGTCTCATCCATGTGCACAGATCTACGCAACTTTTTTAATAGTGAAAAAGCCTAGAGAAGAAAGAGACATAAAGGAAAACCACACCAGTAAGCTATCCAGAATAATCAACAATCACAAATGAAGAAGAGACCTATGACCAAAAAAACACTACAGAAGAAACAGAGATATTCTATCTATAGAACCTAACTTGAAAAAATAATTTGTATACTCATAAATACATGGGTATACAAATTGAAGAAAATATATGACAAAAAGCAAAACACATAGCATGATACAAAAGGATTTGAAAACAATGGGAACATTTTGATTGATGAAGTTGAAATATATTAAAAAATTAAATAATGCAATAAATTAAGCATGCAAAACATTGTAAAAACACAATGGGACAAAAACCAAGAGAGAAAAAAATGAGAGACAGAGAAAATCAACCTAGCTTGTCTATCATACAACTGCTAAGAGTATTTTGAAAAGAATATATATAAAAAAGAAAGAATATAATTATCCTTAAATATGTAGGCCATTCCCAGAGAAAAGTCATGAGAGGCAAAACAAGATGAGTGAAGCAGACTCACATTTAGATTCAAACCTATAATACTGCAGTATAAAACGTACCAAAAAAAATCACAAAGTTTCCAGAAAAACAAATACACAGAGAGATTTTGTAAAAAAGAGTAAGAATCAGGATGATATCAACATTTTCTACCCCAATGTGATACTAGTATATAATGAAGCATTATCTTCAAAGTTCTAAGTTACTGTGAACCTAGAATACTATATGCAGTCAAATATCAATCAAATGTGAGTGCAAATAAAAACGTTTTTTCAAATTCAAGCATCAGAAAACCTCCCGTACTCAATACACCCTTTGCTTTAAAAAGTTAGTTATGAACATACTCCAACTAAAGGAGAAAGACAACCATGAAAGAGCAAATCACAGGACCCAGGAAATGGTGCCTTTAAGAGTGAAGTAGAAAAACATGCCTGGAGAGATTGTTCTGCAACAAATGTAGAGAAAGGTAGTCAAAATTGGAGAAAAAAAAAAAAACAGAGAGCTCCAAGAGTAGGCTGGGCACGGTGGCTCATGCCTGTAATCCCAGCACTGTGGGAGGCTGATCACCTGAGGTCAGGAGTTCAAGACCAGCCTGACCAACATGGTAAAACCCTGTCTCTACTGAAAATACAGAATTAGCCAGGCATGATGATGCATGCCTGTAATCCCAGCTACTAGAAAGGCTGAGGCAGGAGAATCACTTGAACCCGGGAGGCAGAGGTTGCAGTGAGCTGCTATTACACCAAGCACTCTAGCCTGGGCGACAAGAGTGAGACTCCGTCTCAAAAAAAGAAAGAAAGAAAAGAAGTGTAAAATAAAATAGAGTATGAGTGATCTTCAAAATATTTTAAAGGCTTGTCTTGATTTTTCAAGGAGAAAATGAAATGTAATTAAAACTACAAAATCCAAAAGACTTTAAAATAATACCATAGCCCAAATGTGAAACATCCAGAACGTGGTAAGACATTGAAAGTTAATGTGCTATTTAAAAAGGCAAACCATTTGATCTAGATGCCAAGAGAACCTCCTTTTAAGGTCCCAAAGACAAAGTACTGGACCTCAAGCGAAAAAAAATAAAATCTTACTCCCATCAGTGATGAAAAATATTTGTTATCATAATACTAACAGGTATACTGCTTCTCAACTTTTAAAATCAACTTAGAGACAAAAGTTGGAAAGTTTAATTATTTCATTTCTGTTATAAAACAGAATGCAATGTTATCAGTCTTGGCAATGTAAAATAACCAGCTGAAAAAAAATGGGAATTGGAAGGGAGGCAAGAGTGGTAGACAGAGGAGTAGAGGGCATTAACATTATCTTCTTACATAGTGAGAGGTCAAGAGATTCTGAGAAATTTTAATGGAATAAGATATAGAGATTGAAATAAATAAAATCAAGAGGTAATCAGCAGAAAAAATAAAATATAGGTAATATTATAACTCAGAACTGAGGAAATGCTAAAATGAAGACAGCAGGGAATGCAAGCCCATCAAATTGTTATGTGTCATAGTGGTAAATAAATTATGTTAAAATTTATAAATCAAAAGTTATGGACATTGATACACACACGTGTGAGTGTAAACATATATATGCATGTGTGTGCATGAGTGCATGTGGTGAACCCCTGATTCCTGAATAACAGTTTTTAACATATTCTCCACATTTTTATATTCTCCTAATTATGAATTCCACTTTCCCAAAACAGAATGTAAAAAAACTCTTTACCACCCTCTATTATAGCCAAGATAAAGACATGACCCAGGCTCCACCAATCGAACCTAACCCTGCAAAGAAACACATGAGGGAATGGAATGAGCAAGGGGAAGTCCATTTTCCTGGCACAAGTGTGAAATGTGTTTCCAGTCAGAAGTGGCGGCAACCAATCCAGTCGTGTTGGCATATGTGCAATCTGCCCCAGCACATTGTTTTATGCCACTTAGGAACAAAGCAAAACGCAAAGCAGAGCCACAGCACTGACTCAAGCCTCAGAGAAATATAGTACCATACACTTTGTCTCTTGGCTCAGACTGGCCCATCTGCTCTGATTTAGAAGTGTTTATTACATGTTTCTCCCCAACTTTGATGCATTTGCCCTGAACTCCATAACTCAACAAGCTCACTCCTTCCTGATTCTGGTTAAAAACTCTTTCTCGCTCTAGTTACCAAGCTGTTTTAAGTGGTTTGCTCCACGTACTTTTATTTTCCATAAACCCTGTTATTTTTAGTGAACATGCCTGGGGAATCCAATTTACTCTGCAGAAATGTATGTAATGCATTATAGCAGATATATCCATTCAGCGTATTGCTAGAGATACGGAAGTAGCCTTCAGAAGAATAAAATACAGAAATGGTTAAAAGTGGCTGTGTTTAGGGAGTAGGGATGGGGAGGGAGGATGATACTTTGCATTACAAGCTCCACTATACTGTGTGTTTTAGCACTATGTTAATGGATTACTTGAATTTTTAAATCTCTTCTGCCACACTCAGAAAAAGAGGAGGGAAATACCAAAAAAAAAAAACTGTAATGATACGATCACAACATCAAGTAGAAAGAATATTAAAAAATAAAATTGAGATGTGAAATAGTTATGTAAGAAACTATGTAACTTAATTAAACACATAAAAGAAAATATAAACAAGTAAAGAAACAAACCAAGTTCCTGGAAGAAAAAAATAAAAGCACAACGAGTATGTGTTTGGAAAGATTGACTATTCATGACAATAAGGAGAGTCTCAGGTTTTTTTTGGGGGGGTGGGGTGCTGGTTTGTTTTGTTTTTTTGTGACGAAGTTTCACTCTTGCTGTCCAGGCTGGAGTACAACGGCACAGTCTCAACTCACTGCAACCTCTGCCTCCCAGGTTCAAATGATTCTTCTTCCTCAGCCTCCCAAGTACCTGGATTATAGGCACCCACCACCACACCTGGCTACTTTTGCATTTTTGTAGAAGCAAAGTTTCACCATGTTGGTCAGGCTGGTCTCGAACTCCTGACCTCAGGTGATCCACCTGTCTCAGGCTCCCAAAGTGCTGGGATTATAGGAGTGAGCCACCATGCCTGGCCCCAGTTTTAAAATAGATAAACTAGAAAGGTTAAACCTTTTGTTTAAACCTTTGTACATCACAGTTTCCATAAATTTTTAAGTTCAATTATCACAGCTTAGCACTGCAAAGTCAGGGTGTTAAAATAGAAAAAGAAATTCTTGTCGATTACAGAATAAATACTACAATTTTTTAAATAAAAGTACCAGTTTAATGGGAGAGAGTTAAATGGCCATCGAAGAACAGAAAGTCGACACATTTAGATTTCTTATATCACACCTAAAATGTTAAACTAAGAACATAATGTACCTATAATCTTTATTCATCATGAAATGAGGTAATGGATTTCTTTCTTTACACTGCTATTCATAACAGCGAAAGCATATAGTTTAAACAAAATGAAAATCTTGAGTCAAACTCAAATGATTTAAGTGTATAAGGGGACACCAAAAACACATCAAGTGGGATGTGAAATGGAAAAATATAATTACATAATTTAATCTTTCTTTCTCCAATTCCATGTGGAAGGAAAAAAAATAATGCTAAATGAAAGAAAATACAGTAGTGTGATTTACAAGGTGTATACAGGTCACATTTGCCCACCTATAAAACACATATCTTTATATTAGAAACGTGGGCAAATGTGAAAGAAAATTCCTGACATGTGATAAAATATGTTGCAAGCTGACATTTAGAAGCATTTGATCAGCAAAACTCTCAAGTGATAATCTTTATTATCCAGCAACCTGGGTTAAAGCCAACGGTACACCTTACTGGCTATTAGCTGCTCTACCTTCCCCAAACCTCAGTTTTCTTCCATGTAAAATAATGACTCTGATGTCTAATTAGAAGGTTTGAATACAAAAGGAAATATGCATAACATATGTAGTTTTAACTTTTTAAATTTATCATTTACCAGCAACTAAGTCCTGTTATGTAAGATATATTATACGACATTAGGTCGGAACCTATAGTTATAATTTTAGTCTTCTTTAAAATGTACCTAAAATGTAAATCATAATTAAAAAAGACCCCATGGCATGACTGATACTCTCAGTGTATTTTCCTTCTAGAGCACTAAGCAGTTCCTTCTTTAATTTCTTTCACTGAAAAACCAAATGCCACATGTTATTTTTTAGATCGTTCAACAAATATTTACTAAGTATCTAATATATTCTAGACTCTTCAAGACTCTGGTGAATATAGCAATGAACAAAATATACAAAATTCCCTGTGCTCATGGGACTTACAGGAAGTGGCCAAGGGCTGTCAGGGCAATCAATGTAGTAGCCACATCCCAACATAGCATCCAACAGCCTAGAACTTGCTCCAATTAGTACAACAAATAACTAGTTATGATCATGACAAAGAAAATCCTACAGAAAGAATGACTTGGCAAGAGGGAACAACTTTCAAATTGTCAGCTATCCTGTTTTGGAACAGAAAAACAAACTGTTCTCATCTGAGAGGAAGGTACCACCCTACCTGCTCTCTCTGCAAGGTCAAACCATATGCAAAATAATTGCAAACTCAAAATGAGACTGTTTTTCCTTACTTCTAATGAAAAGCATTTAAGCCTAAAAGATTTTTCAGTCATTTCTTAAATAGTTATTTTGTATATTACAGGCTTATTATAAGCATAAAAGAAATACACACAACTTTTAACATAAATTAAAATGACTTTACTTAGTCTTTCATCAAAAACATAAACTACTTTCAACAATTAAACACAGCATATAACAAGAATAATTTTAAACCCATATGTCCTTGTACAGTCAAGAAGACATATAATTTTACCTAAAAATAGTTCTTTATTACATTTTTAACTAAAGGTTTAGAGAAAAAGAAGTGAGAAAAGATTTCTAATTTATTGTTTTCAATCCAAAAGACCATCAGTTATTCTGATATATAAGCTAAAACATTTAGGTTACATTTTAATAATGGCCTAGAATAAAACTACTGTCATACTATTTATTCAGAACTATAACATAGGTTTAATTTACAGTGGCAGAGCCAGTCCCTGCTGTGGAAACCCAGCGGTATTAACCACGAAACTTGGCCTAAGAGAGGCCTCTAGTGGTTACAAGTGGTTACTAGCTCCCCTTTCCACCCCAATCCCGCATCTGTTTGAGAATATTCTTGTTCTCATTAGCTTTCTCTGTCCCCCTCTGCTCCCACAAAACAGACATAGCCTGAAGCAAAATAGCTACTATTCAGTCACTGATTTATTCACTTAAGTCCATGTGACCAATTTTTAAAATATATATTTTAACTGATAATACGTAAATATTGGAGATTCTCTTAAGACAAATTCTTCAACTTCTCCATAAAACCAATTTAAAGCTATTCAGTGCAAAATACAGACCCTAAATATTATCTTGCTAGTGTTAGCAACCTTAATACAAAATGAAATTTATGGTAGTCTAAATTGACCCTAAGAAAATTTTTTAAAAATTAAAGGTTACCAAGTTAGAATTAAATTTCTAATTTAATCTGTGGGTCTTCAGAATATGTCTTGCACCATTAACAATAACTTAGTGATTAACACCCAGGTGCAAATGCAAGAATTAAATTAAAGTAGGTCCTTCATCCAATTACCAAGTTTTGACTCCTTCCTCATTTCTTTTTGCTGAAGACCTCTGCTCCTCAATCCTCTCCATTCCCATACCCCCTGCCAGCCTTACAGTGCCTGTCTTGAAGTGTCCCCAGTGAAGTATTTTGTAGCAAGAATGGAAATATCTAGAGTAAAAGGATAGGAGGAAAGAATGCTAAATCTAAGGACACTGAGCCCTTCCTCCCAGCTACAGTCACTCCCTCATTCCACAGCAGAATTACTGGCAGCTCCTTTCCCCTAGGGCCTTGTCCTGTGCCTGTGATAGCCTACCCCTAAAATATCTTGAGATTAGAGATGTCCAGTATGTACCCAAAGAACAACTATTCATTTCCATGGGCACATCTTCATCTTCTGCTACACAGCATGTTTAAAAGAGAAAGGAAAGGGAAAGCAGAAGAAAGAGCTGGAAAGAAAAGTGGAGGGAACAGAGATGAAGATCTTTTCTCTATCATTTCCTCATTTCGTTAAAATTTAAAAAGAAAAGAAAAGAAAAGAAAAACACTTCCCAAGAACTTCTAAAAGGTAGGAGATTACTCTGGGCAGAGAGTGAGGGGGCAGGAGGCCTGGGAGATAGTACCTTGTAACAGGGTGTTTTTGAACAGAGAACCCTTATCCAAAGCAGTGCACAGGGCCTGCGATGGCTATAAAATTCAGCAGGGCAGATTTAGTTTTAAAAGCTCCTTCACAAATAGTAACTCCCATCTATTCAGAAAATGTAATTATCCATAAAACTCATTTCTTAGAAAATTAAGCATAGCTGAAGTTTACTGTACAGTCAATTTCACTTTGCCTTTCAAAGTAAAGAAATTGGTCCTATTCTAATGAGAATTCAAATAAATAATTTCTGTATGCCATTATGAAACACAGACAACCATTAAGAAAAATGAAGTGCAAGGTCAAAGTAAAACTTAAAACTTTTAAATAAATATTTCAATTTAGAATAAACTAGTGTATTTATTCATAGAATACTGTTCTAAAGTTACTTTTTAAACTTTTGTATGAGCACCAAGAATAAGAAAAAGCCCCAAATTGAAAACATTTTAATATTGTAACAGTTTTCATAGCATTGTTAAACTTTCTCTTGCTAATATTTGTAACTTTTCAGCAAGTATTTATTGAGCACTAATCGTATGACAGGCATTGTTGCAGGCACTGGGACTTTTTGAACCAAAAGACAAAAATCTCTGCTGTCACAGGACTTGGAAGATCAACAATGTAAATAACAAGATTACGTAACATTTTAGTTCAGGCTAGTCACTACAGAGAAGAGGAAAGAAGAAAAAGATAAAAGGAAGTCTTGGTAGGATTCAATATCAAATAAGCTGGTCAAGGAAGGCCTTAATGGTATTTGAGTAGTGCCTAACAGAATAACAGAGTGAATAAAGGCGATATCTGGGGAAATAACATTTTCTAAAGGGTGGTGGGATGTGGAATGAGATGGCATCAGGTATATTCTTGTAGGCCATGGTAAGGAATTTGACTTCTTTCTCAATAGAAAATCACTGAGGCCTTTTGAGACTAGAAGGAATATGATATGGCTCAGACTGAAAATACCAACTTTGCCTATGGCAAGGAATGGTAAGAAGTGCAAGGTGGCTTCTGACCATCTTTGTTAGGTACTTACGGCCAAAACCTAGTGTTTGGTAGAAAAACCCACAGTCCTCCATTTTGTCCCTCACTTCCTGGAGTCCGCCTGCAGACCCTATTCTGCCTGGTAGCGCAGGGCGACCAATCACTGCTCAGCCTTAACCCGCCAAACCTAAAGCCAACCCCCATCCCCCACCCCTTGGCAGTTGCAGTAGTCTGCCTAGAAACAAGACAGCCAATAAAATTCAAACCTAAGCCCGCCAAGAGGTGACCAATCCCCTTCTGGCACGCAGAAAACCCTCCTCTGCTCTCCCTTCCACCAATCACTCCGCAACACCTCGCTTAAACAGGCCACCGTCCCTATAAAAACCCTCTCCGGCAGCTGCTGGGTGCAGCTCAGCTCCCCTCCCGCCTGGGTTGCCCGCAAACCCCAATAAACCTGGACTCGGCTTAACAACTCCTCGCTCTCATTTGCTTTGGGAAGGGTCTCTGCGGGTCGCACACCTAGGTGACAAATGCCAGCAGTCTGGAGCAGGATCAAGCAATGGTCAGATTTTGGACATATTATGTAAGCAAAGCCAGCAGCATATGCTTTGGAATTTAATCTGGGAGGCAGCACACAACAAAAAAAGAGAAATTTAAAAGACTCTATGTTATAAAGTCAAATTCTTATAAATTTTAATAATTACCATAATTTAATCTTCAGGTAAAGTTTAAACATGTCAGAATTGTGTCCATTTTTTCTTCTTTATAGATGTGAAAATCACCTAGACCTTGTAAATGACGGTGCTTCAATTCTATTTTGCATTGTTGTTATGCAATTGATTTTAGATTAAATGACAATAATTCCTGAGAATCTGAGTTTCTCCCAAAGCCTTTCGTTCATTCTCCTGCCAAAAATAAGTTCTTATTTTTGAAGGCAGCTTCTCTGAATTTCTCCTTATTTAAGAAAACTCTTCCTTTCAAGCTTGACAGCACCTCAAAAGCTATTCGGCCTGGCCACTGCTTTGTTAACAGTATCGCTCCTTTTTAACTAATTTTGAATGTGGTCTGTATGTCAGCAGGAAAGTCCATTAAAGCCCATAACCTTAACCACTGTTCTTACTCCTGGGAAGGCTTGGGAGAGAACAGCCCTGCTTATGAGCTCCTGTTTCACATCAGCATGACAACTGAGCTGAGTTGCCCAGAGAAACTGAAGGAAGGGTGTGAATGGACAGAGCCACATGATAAAAGAAAACTTCCTGGCTAAGGACAGCAAGGCTCTCCCTGAGTCCATAAAAGGGCTCACTACAAGGTGAAGAAAGGAAATGAATTAAAGGGAAGATCTAGCTTCTTTTTATTTTTAAAAAACTTTTTGTTGAAGTTTAACATATATGCAAAAAAAAGGTGCATCGGGTGTTCTGCTAAATTTTCAAAAATTTAACCTAAATAATCAGCACTCAGAACAAGAAACTGTCACCAACAACCCCCTAGCACTGCTCCAATTATTAATCACTCTCATGATTATCACTAGTCTGACATCTAACACCACCAATTAGTTTTGTCTATTTTCGACCTTTATATAAATGAAATCTTTCAGTATGTATTTACTTGAGTCTGGCTTCTTTGTGAGATGAATACACATTATTCCGTTACATTTTTAGTTCATTTATTCTCATTGCTGAACAATATTACATTTACTTATTATTGTTCCATTCTCTAGTTGATGAATAGTCAGTTTACAGTGTCAGGCTACTAGAAATAACGTTCCCATGAACATTTCTGTGTTTTTGTGTATTTCTTCATATATACGCATAAAAATAGGAATTGCTAGTTTACAGGGTTCAGAGAGATACTGCCAAACAATTTTCCAAAATGGTTGTACAAATTTATATTATCAACAATAGTCTATGAGAGTTGAATTGCTGCTCCACATTCTTGCCAACATTTAGTGTACCTTTTCAAGACTTTTCCCCATATTTCTATTGGATATTTGTCTTTTCTTTTTGATTGTAAAAGTACTTGATATTTCTGGATGTAAGTTTCCTTGAGTTTCCCCAAATCTATAGATTATCTATTTACTATATTACTGGTGCCCTTTTGATGAATAAATTTTCTTAATTGTGATAAAGCACAATGTTATCAGCCTTTTCTTAATGGGTTTTTCTTAATGGTTTCGTTAGTGCAGAAGATCAAATGAACATATTCAAGAGCATTATTTTTTTTTCTTTCACAAGTAGATCTGCAGCTCAGCTGAAATTGATGTTTGTGTGGTAAGAGTTAATACAATTATTTTTCATAGTACCTAAATGAATCAACATCCTCTATTGGAAAAAACTACCTTTTCCTCTCAAAATTTCAAAGTCACCCTTGTCCTGAATCAGATAACCAGCAGGTCTGTTTCTAAACCCCTATTTTATTACATTGGTCTATCTGTGTATTTTTATACCTATATAATACTATAATTACTACAGCCCTAATAACACATCTCAACATTTAATAATTAAGTCTTCCAGTTTTGTTCTTCTTCAAGATTGCTCTGGCTCTTCTTGGCCTTACAATTGACTAACATGCTATATGCTTTAGTTTATGGGTCTTTAATTTTTCTGAACAATATTTTGGGATTTTCTGTGCAAAGTTCTGACGTAAGTATCACTAAATTTTTTCCTAGATAGTCCTAATCTCAAGAGGAAGCGGTCAAAATTACACTAGGAATTATAATTTTTGCTGCAGGCATTTTGCAGCTACTCTTTCATCAGTGTAAGATAATTAACTTCCATTTCTAGGTTGCTATGAAATTTTAATTATGAATAAATATGGAATTTTAATAAATACTTCTCTTGCATTATCAAGATAATCAGAGTTTTTCTTTATCTGTTTTCTGTTAATATGAGGAATTGCATCAACTGCTTTGTGAATATTTATGAACATTACCTATGTGATCTACACTTATTTTAAAAGTTGTCTACAATTTTCCTTCCTTATACTATCCTAAATAAGTTTGATATTAAGATTATGCTGGCCTTATAAAAAAAATTTGGAAGTTTTCCCTTTGATTCCATTCTCCATAATGTTGTAACCAAGCGAGCATGAAATCACCACTGAGACAAAGGCTAGACCAAATTACAGGGTCTTTATTGCTGGCGGCCACGGAGGACTCACGTCTTTCTAACCCGTGGTCCCGAAAGGAGGGTGTCAAGACCTTTTATGCCCCTACACCACCTCTTGGGCGGGGGTGAGGGTGAGGGGCTTCGGACATTCAGAGGGCCAGAGGACTTTGGACATTCCAATTGTTATTAAGTGGTTTACAGAAGTCAAGATAAGCGTTAGTTTATACATTGTCTGGGTAGGGTGGAAATTACAGACCTTAGTTACTTATTACAAGTTGCAGGGGCCAAGATGGCGTGGGTTTGGACTGCTTGCCTGTCACATCAGGGTTACAGATAGCAGTTTCAATGGAAAGTCAAGGTATGGTCAAGGTATGCAGTTTATGGGGCAATTACTATGTCACAGTAAGGGTGTGCATAAGGACTATATTTTAGATAATTCACCAATAAAGCCATTTATGCCTGGGGTTTTCTTTGTATGGAGTTAATAACATTTAATTTTTTAATAGATCATAACTATTTAGATTTTCTAATTTCCCTTGTATCAATGTTGAATGATTTATATTTTTCCAGGAAATTGTCAGCTTTACTCAAAACTTATTTATAAAATTATTCATAACATCCTCTTTATCTTACCACTGTCTGTGGGCTCTACATCATACAAACAAATATTTGTCATTTGTTTCTGCTCTATTTTTTCCATTAGTTAAAAGTTTATCAATTACATTAATCTCTTCAAAGATCTAAATTTTTACTTTATTAAATTTCTCTATTCTACAGATTCAACTTCAGTAATTTTTACTCTTTATTATTTCATTTATTCTACTTTCTCTAGGTTTGATTTCTTTCTGGAGATGGAAATTCACATCATTAATTTTTTTTAATTCTTATTATTTCCTAAATTTATGTATTTACAGCTATAAAGTTTCCTCTGAGCATGGCTTACGCTGGTCCTTGAAATTTTTGGTATATTATATCTTCATTAACATTCAGTTCAGTCTCTTTTCTAATTTTTGTTTTAGTTTCTTTTGTAATCTACAATTATTTAGAAGTAAAGTACTTGGGCCAGGTGCAGTGGCTCACACCTATAATCGCAGCACTTTGGGAGGCCGAGGCGGGTGGACCACGAGGTCAAGAGATTGAGATCATCCTGGTCAACATGGTGAAACCCTGTCTCTACTAAAAATACAAAAATTAACTGGGCATGGTGGCGCGTGCCTGTAATCCCAGCTACTCGGGAGGCTGAGTCAGGAGAACTGCTTGAACCTAGGAGGTAGAGGTTGCAGTGAGCCAAGATCATGCCATTGCACTCCAGCCTAGGTAACAAGAGTGAAACTCCATCTCAAAAAAAAAAAAAAGTACTTAATTTGTAGGAAGTTGAGGCTTTTCCAGTTGTCCTTTTCTTTCTCTTAATTTCTAACCAAATTCCACTATTGTTATAGAACATACTCTAAATGATTCTAAGCTTATGGAATTTTTTAAGGTTGTATTTATTGCCCAGCATTTGGCCAATTTTGACAAATGCTACATATTCTATTAAAAAGAATGATTTCTGGAATAGCTGGGTACACAATTAGGATAAGTTTACAAATTGATTTGTTCAGATCTTCTATACACATAACAATATTTTGTCTGCTTGATTAAGCAAGATTTAAGGCTAATGTCTTAAAGTCTCCTGCTATAACTGTGAATGTGTTCATACCTCTTCTGAGTTCTGTGTTTTATTTGTTTAGTTTATTGCTTTTTTATTTTAAAACTATGTTATTGAGGACAAAATAGGATTATGAGATATCTTCATGGTGGACTGGTCCCTTTGGCATTATAAAATGCTCCTCTTCATTCAAGTAATCCTTTTTGCCTTAATGCTTTCTTTGAAATTAGTATATCTATACCAGCTTTCTTTTTCCATCCCTTTATTTCAACATTTTGATGTCCTTATATTTAAAGTATACCTTTTTAAGCTACGTGTGGTGGCAGTAGCTTTTTCTAATGAAGTCTGAGGATCTTAGACTTTTACTAAGTTTATTTCATCTTTTTGTATTTAATTACTTCTATATTTGGGTTTATATCATCTTGTTATCTGTTATCTATTGACCCATCCACTTTTTTATACTTATTACTTTTCTTTCCTTTGGATTAACTAAATATTTTTATTAATTTATAGTTCTCTTATTAACTTGCTAGATATACATTCTTTCATTGTTATTTCAGTTGTTACATTAGCAATTATAATTTGTATCATTGATTATAACCTAATTAGAACATTACACTTCATAATAATCCTAGAAAAACAGAATATTTTAACTCTATGTAAAACCCCTGGCTTTTGTGTTTATTGTCTTACATTTCAATTCCATATATCTAACTTAAACTTCACAGAACATTATCACAACTTTTTTTAGACAATCAATATTGGGCTACAGGTTATGGCCTCCTCCGTATTTTTTTTTAGGATCATTTCCTTCTGCCGAAGGGATCTCCCTTGCAGTACTTTGTTTTACTGAGACCTGCTAGCAATAAATTCTCTCGATTTGTTTGCCTTAACTATTTTTATTTCATCTTAATTTTAAAAAGTTATTTTCACTAGGTATAGAATTCTAGGCTAGCATAGTCAGAAATTTAAGACGTCATGCCACTGTATATGTAGGTGTGGTTTTCTTTTAATACAGTCTTCTTAAAGGTTAACAAAGCTTGTGTAATGATGTTCTGAAACTTTCCCGAGAAATTCTTTTAGATATTGTTGCTGATCGATTTTCTCTCTCTTCTTTTTCTGGAATTAAATCACAGATCCTAAATGTGCTTTATCCTCTTTTCTGACTTGTGCTTCAATTTGAACATATTCTACTAGCTACTCTTCCAGTTCATTATTGCTATCATCCACTGAGTCTAATATGTCATGTGCCCATCTATTGAGTTCTTATTGTCAGATATATATATTTTTGATGGCTCCACAGAGTTTAGTTGATCCATATACATACATGTCCATACACACACACCCAATTCTCTAGGGTAATTCTCCATCCTCTTACCTCTTTTGTTCCTTCTTTTCTCTATGTTCCTAAGCATAACAATCAAGATGTCCTTGTCTACTAACTCCAATAGCTGGATCAGCTGTTTCTTTTTTTGTTTGTTTCCTCTTTGCTATTGATCAAATACTCCTGTCTCTTCATCTACTTAGTAATTTTTTTATTGAATGCTGGTTCCAGATAATGAGAGGATTGACTCCTTGCTCTGCTGGGCAGACAGAGTAAAGGTACATTAATTCAATAAGAAACTCAGAGGCATAGAGGCTGTGTTGTGAGTTTGAGATGACCTGGTCTACATGTGGTTTGACACTAATTATAAGACCTAACTCTCCATGGCTTTCAATTGAGAATATGATTGGTCTTTGTTGCTGCATTATCAAGTGACAGCTTCACTATCCAGATATTTTCTGCTTACTTTTCACCATTCACAGCTTTAGAATTTGGTAAATATCTTGACGGAAAGGTCAAGTATGTGTTTAAATCCCCTCAAATTTCAGTTCTGTCACTACAGCCCCACAAACCATGGGTTCTATACACCTGGATTCTATACACCTGGTTGAGACCAAATAGCAAGTGTCACCAACTAAAAAGCAGCAATAGGTCATCAGTGTCAATCACTTATTTCAGGGCTTTTAACTCTCATAGCTGATTCTCTTAAGCCACTCCACTTACACACACACACACACACACACACACACACACACACACACACATATCACACACCCATGGGACAGGGTAGGTCTCTGTCTCTTAGGCACCTCAAACTCAAGAATTTTCTACTGTGCTTTTCAGAAGTCTCCAGCTCAGCTTTTTACTATCAGGTTCAGAATTGAGTGGAAAAAGTAGCTGTGGTTTCTAGGCCCATTTAAGTCTCTAATTTTGTGACTCCCTTGAGCAACATTCAAAAACTCTGCTGCTTTCTCCATTCCCGAGAAACTATTTATTTTGGTTTATAACTTCCAAACCATCCATCAAGGATTAAGCAAGAAGTATGAATTCCTCAAGGGTCCAAGAGTCATTTTACTGTGCAGTGTGTTAATGTATGTGTTCAACCATCATTTTTGCCTTTAATATGCTTTCTTTTCTCAATTAGGCACTCCAAAAGATACATACTGGGATTTAGTTGACACGTAATGAATAAAACAGAGGAAAAAATGAGTCATAAGACAAAACAACTGATAAAACACAACTAATTAAAAGAGATTATAACATAAATTTTGGTTACTATAGAATTTATCAAGATGAATTTTAAAAGCTTCACTCTGGGGGTTAAAAGAATCCTCATTTTCAATATAAATATTTGGTCATCTCTAAATCCTAAGACAAAAAAGCTAAATATCAAAATTTTCCCTCTTTTGATACATCAAAAGAAAACAGGAGAGGTAATATCATCGGCAATGAAGAGTCTCAACTAGACCCAAAGCAGTCAAGAAGCTGGCTTTCACTGTCACAACTGGAGGGTCATCAACTGGAAAAATAACATGATGAAAGCATCCCAAAACAAAATAAAATAATGACGCTAGTAAGTCAGAGGTCTGATGCATCACTTTCGCATTCAGTAGAGATAGCCTGTCTCCTCTTTCATCTTTCCCAGTAGGATAGAACCCTAAGGAAAATGTATCTGTATTCTAGGATCAGACAAATATGTAACCAGTAGCTTCAATACAGTGATGCAAAAGCAAACTGACATCGATGTAAATATAAACCATTTCTCCCTTCTTTCTTCCCCTACTTCTCCTCTCTTCTGCTTCCACGGTTACCAACATGGAGTATTAGTACACTTGTGCTTTACCTTAAGCTGCTACAAATCTTTTCTGAATGTTTAAAGTATATATACAAACACACACACACATATATATGTAAATAAAGTCCTAAAAGTGCTTGCCCTGACTATATATGAACACACCCGCACTGTGCCATAACAAAACATCATATCCCCATACAGAAGCACCATCTACACTAAAAATGCAAACCCCAGGATAAATAGTGAATACATGATGTAAAGAAGCAGCCAACTCTGGTTTAACTATAATTTGGAACATTCGACTATTTGAAAGAAAATCCGGTGTCTGACTTGATCTGAAAATGCCTACAATAAGCATTACATTATTTTCATGTCACTATGAATAACTCAATCTGAAATAGTGCTCTTAATTACAGCAACTACAAATAGAAGGGATCAGGATATTGTTGAAACCACTTGTAAGCAGGTGAAGTGTTTAGATGGTATCAAGTGAGTCTTCAGAAACATTTACTATAAGAAATCTTGTATCTTCTACTAAATTTTAAAACACTCTTCACCTAAAAAAATCCCAGGCTATACTTTTATAGCAGTAGTATCTGAAGATTATTTTCATATAATTAACCCAAGAAATAGCCTGTTTTATAGCAGTATCTGCAGATTATTTTCATTAACTCATCCAAGAAATAGCCTGTAAAAGCTATGAGAATGCCAAAGCTCTTAAAAGCAGTAAATATAAAATAGCCTAGGTCTTAGGACTATAGCACTAAATTAAGAAAAAATAATACATGTCACTGTTACCTAGACAATGACATGTATCTTTTTTTACAATTATATATGTAATTGTACATGTATCAGTTGGACATGTATCTACTGTACTAATCTATTAAGACTAGGTACATATAATTTACAATTACATTTAGTCTTAATTGATCAGACTATTACAAAAAGAGTGCTTAACCTTCTTTGTATCAATATGAAAATAGATACTTCTTAAATTATCTTGAAATTGATATGAAAGATATTGAATATAAGCAGGTAAATAAGAACTAAACTATATTCTTAAGAGGAATTGGCTTTGTAAATCTTAATAGCAACAACAAGATCAATGTAATCAGGCCAAAGATCATGAGACTATTTAGACAGAAACTTTAAATTAGAACAGCCAGAATCGCCACATAACTCTTAAACTGTAATCCACAGTATTAAGACGATATACAGAGTCTTTTTAAAAAAAAATCCATCCCCATTACTTTTGGAGATAAGTGAAAATTCAGCCAAACCATTTCATTTACCTAAATTAAACTTAGATTACTGAACCATAACCAATAAGAAGGCAAAAACACAAGTGCCATTGGTATCCTTGATAAGCTCCATGACTCACACAACTCAACCCAAGGTGACTGCACAGACTCAGTCTTATAATATTTTAAACAGAGAAAACTACTGGAGGAAAATAGAAAATTCTACAGTGATTTGTTTCCTTGAGCATGAAGCTATTTATATAACTTTCACGCTGCAAATTCAAAAGTTTTAGTTCACTTAAAAATGCTCATATAGCTGACAATTTCAAAAGAATTATTTGCAAATATACAAAATATTTGGCCAAAGGTTTTAGAAAAATGACATTCTATCACCATACATTCATACCTTACAAACTGTGTCCACATCCCAAGGTATTATAGTCCTCAGATCAATAATTTCACAAGACACTCCAAGCTTTTCTTTTGCCATGGAAGCTACCTCTCGAATTACATGAACCTGAAATAAAGAGAAAATTTTGCAGCGAATGACTACAAAGGTTCCAGCCTGAAAAATTAGTTGAATTCTGACATCACTATTGGAGATAGTATTTAAAATCTCAGGAATTGATCTGCATGGAGAATTCATAAATTTGTTTTAAATATGTTGAATCTCATATTCTGCCAAAATAATAAGTATAGACATCTAGAAAACAGATGAAAAGAGGTGATTAGAGAAAAAGAGAGAAGAAGTACCACAGATATTGATTACAAAGATGGCACACAGAAGGTAAACAGTCACACCGGTAGGTAGAAAGCATATAGAGGGAAAAGAGCAAAAATTGCCAGCATTTAAAGAAAAAATGGAGCAAGACGAGAGGAAGGAAAAAGAAGAGGGAGGGAGGGAGGGAGGGAGAGAGGGAGAGAAAGAAAAAAAAAAGGGGGATAAAAAGAACAATTAAAGAGCTAGAAAGAAAACCAGGAGACAGTGTATTCCAGAAGCTGAAAAGATTTTACAGGGATAGCAGCCAGTATCACATACCATAGCAGGAATAAGAGCTGAATTTAAACAACTAAATTAGTAATGTTAACAAAAACAGTAAATTAATGGGAACAGAACTCACAGGTACAAGAATATAATGAAGTTAAGAAATTAAATATAGACAATAGAAAACAGTTGTTCAAGTTCAGTGTTAAAAGGAAGGAGATGTAATGGTATTTACAGTGAGAGGAATTCTTTAAATAGTGAAGAGAGATGTATTTTTTAAATAAGAACAACAAGAAATGGAAAACTGAAGATGCAAGTGAGAGAGAGACTAGCTAATAGATCACAGTCCTAGAGAAGATAAAATGAAATGCAGTCTGAAACAGATTTTGCAGAGGTCGTTATGAAAACCAGACACCTCTTCTTCAAAGACAAAGGGAAGAAGAAAAGAATTAAAAGCAAAAGGAAGAGCAAGCCATGTGAGTTAATACCTAATACACCCTAACTTCCCTACTGAAAAGAGAAGAAAGGTCATGAGCTGAGAGTAACAGAGATGTGGATTAAAAAGTGGACTGAAAGACAGCAAAAAGGTTTGCCACATGCACCAAGCGCACTGTCAATGGAATACAACTCACCAAGGAGCACAGTTACCTCACTGATGGAGAGAAACCATGAGAACCATAGCTCTCCACATCAAAAATCAAAAGGAGAGGAGAGCAGGAGCTTGTGATACTGAAATCTATTTTTATTATCTTCTTCATATTGTGTTGCCCTAAAGTTCCTAAAACAAAGATTTTCTTTATACAGAAAAAGAAAAATTGACCATATCTTTAAAAGAAGGAGAGAGAGAAGTGGAAGAAATAGGAGTTCATGGCCAGAGAGAAAGTTGGGAGGTAGAGCAATGTGACAACAAGCCTGGGGGGAAATGAACTGGATCAGTGGAGAGGGTCACTGGAAAAAAGAAAGATACGGAATTCTGAGCCTGGAGCAGCGGATGGGTCCACATGGCCAACAAAGTAACCATGAGAGATAGCAGGAAATGTGATAAAAAAGATTATAAGTCATTTGCAGCAAAAGTAACCTGGGTATAAATGCATTTCAAAAGAACTGTGTTTTTACTTAATACACTGTTGCAATATATTTATGACCACCACATGTTTACACATTTTAATATAAATACACCTCACCTTCACTCAGAAATCAGTACCACAGACCTTCAGTTATAAGATGAGGAAGTTCTCAGGATCTAATACAAAGCACAGTGACTACAGCAAATAATAGATCTGAAGTGTTCTAACTACACCCCCAACCACACACACACACACACACAATACTAAATATGTGTGCTGATGGATGCATTAATTAATTTGATTATGGTAATCATTTCACAAGGTATACATATATCAAATCATCACATATATACCTTGAATATATATAATTTTCACCAATTACACCTCAATAAAGTTGGGGAAAAAAGAAATGAGCATCAGTAGCACCAGACTTAATCTGAGATATACAGAAAACATTGCTTTCCATTTTTCATGTATCAGAATTTAAAATGAGAGTTTACAAGCACAACATAGGTTTTAACAGTTGGAATCAATGTTACTCACCTGAGTGCCCCAGGCTACTAGCGTAACATCACTCCCTTCTTGTATGACTTCAGCCTGGGACAGTGGGATGTTGTACGGTTCTACAGGAACCTGTTCCACTAAATACAGAACAGGAAAAAAAATAAACAATGTTATTTTTTTCTGAGGTAACATTTGTGCATAAAAGAATTTAAGAACCTCGTTGTAGCAAAGCTTTATTTATTGTTTATCTAAATTCTATATTACTTAAAATAGAAATAGCATTTATGATATGGCTCTATGACATTACCACACAGATGAATAAATGCAATATAAATGTATAAAATATATCAGCTATCTTGGAACAAAAGAAATAAACTTTAGAAACAAAAGAAATCTTAATAAAGAATGAACTTAGTCAATTAAGAACATATTGATATTGGTTTATTAACTATAATAATTATATCCTACTAATGTAAGATGTTAATAGGACAAACTATGTGTGCGTGGTATCTAACAACTTTGTACTATGTTTATATTTTTTCTGTAACTCTAAAATTTTTCTTAAAAATTGTTAATTCAGGTGATAAAACTTTATTAAATTAAGTTCTCAGATCAATTTTCTAAAAAGTAGCAAATTTATGGGGGGTTGAAAAATAGGGGACAAAATAGTAGGGACAATTTTTAAAGTACATTGTATTTTTTCATCTTACATCTATGAACACTTCATCAATAATAGCCACTGACAACACCTTAATTTTCAAAACTGAATACTGTAGACCTCAAAAAGAAAAAATTATTCAGCTCTAGCAAGCCAAAGGAAGCCACTGGTATCTGAGAGAAAACCATTTTATGACTTCTCTGCCTAACCAAGTACATGCAATATAGAGATGACTGAATCTAGGAGAAAATTATAAACTGAATTTCAAAATAAAATTGAGTAGGAAGTTGATAACCCAGTTATGCTGAAAAGCCCTCTTGAGTTTTGTTTGTTTGTTTGTTTGTTTTGAGACACGGTCTTACTCTGTGAGCCCAGACTGGAGTACAGTGGTACAATCTGCAACCTCCGCCTCCCAGGCTCAAATGATTCTCCTGCCTCAGTCTCCCAAGTAGGTGGGATTACAGGCACATACCACTACCACCAGGCTAATTTTTGTATTTTTAGTAGAGATGGGGTTTCATCGTGTTGGCCAGGCTGGTCTTGAACTCCTGACCTCAGATGATCCACTTGCCTGCCTCGGCCTCCCAAAGTGCTAGGATTACAGGTGTGAGTCACCATGCCTGGCTATTATTATTATTATTATTATTATTATTTTGAGACAGAGTCTCACTCTGTTGCCCAGGCTGGAGTTCAGTGGCACGATCTAAGCTCACTGCAATCTCTGCCCCCTGGGTTCAGGTGATTCTCTTGCCTCAACCTTCCAAGTAGCTGGAATTATAGGTATGTGCCACCAAACTCAGCTAATTTTTGTATTTTTCGTAAAGATGGGGTTTCACCATGTTGCTCAGGCTGATCTCGAACTCCTGACCTCACGTGATCTGCCATCCTCAGCCTCCCAAAATGCTGGGATTACAGGCATGAGCTACCAGGCCTAGCCCTTCTTGAGTTTGTATGTGAAAATACTATCAGTGGAAATACTGCAAAAAACTTTTGTTTCCTTTTGTTCATTTTCTCCATCAACATTTTTTCTTTCTTTTCACAAATAGAATCACATCGTATATACTGTTCAGAAATCTTCTACAATCTGAATTTTTTACCTCATCAATATATCTTGACCATGTTTCCACGTCAAAGTAGTTTTTAAAATCATGTTTATAAGTAAAAACCATTAAATGTAATGATGCTTTATGGGTGATACAGTAGTGAATTTATTCCTTGGTTTTTTTTTGGTATATTTCCAATCCAGTGACATTTCTATAACCAGTGTCAGAGCTGAATATCCTCTAAATGATTACTATGTTTAAATAAAAAAGGAAAATAGTAAAATCTATAAAATTACTTTTTGAGGTAAATCCCAAAACAGACAATAATTAAGTTAAAAACCTAGAACATAAAACAGTATTAGAAAACTTATAGGCATTAAAGCACTTTTTGAAAGTTTTTGTATAGCTCCCAAACTATATTGAGTCAGATACTTCTACTGTCTAAATGAGGGGTAGGCTAACTATAGCAGCAAGTTGATTTTTTTGTAAACAGTATTTTATTTGTTCATAACCATGCCATTGATTTACACGGTGTCTGCAGCTGTTTCCATCCTACAACAGCAGAGCTGACTAGTTCCAACAGAGACAACATGGTCTGCAAACCTAAAATATTTACTAACTGTTCCCTTACAGCAAAAGACCGCCAGCCCCAACTGTAAACAATGCTTTCAGACGTTAATTCTCAGCCCATTCATTAATGGCTTAAACCCAGTATTCACTGGATAGATGGATGGATGGATGGATGGATGGATGGATGGATGGATGGATGGACAGATAGACAGACAAATGGATAGATGAATGGACAGGCAGGTGGACAAATAAACAGACAGGGAGACAGACATATACCAATATACCACTGGAGTAGTATATTCTACTTAGCAAGTCTTAATTGCTAAACCAAAGTGAGGGTCAAGAACAATACTGATGACATCGAACAAACACACCAAAGATAGCACATGGGCTCTTTGCCATCATCAAGTCTTTCCCCCGGCAGCAAGATCTGAATGCCAATAGATAAGGCTTAAAGCCAGTATACATTCCATCTTATTTGTAAGTGGTCACCATTCAAGAGTCCTGTCTTTCCTGCCTTGTAAATCAGTTGCCAGCTGGTGATTAGCAAATCCTTGGAACACATGACTCTAAGGGCTGCTAGGCCAAAAGAAATGGGTTGGCATCTTGCCCCACTTCCTTTGTCAGGTTGCCAGTGAGCAACTAATTGCTCTATTGTCTTAAATAAATTACACAAAATAATAAGGCCTCATTATTTTAACAATTAGCTAAGGAACAACAAAGCAAACAAAGTTTTATTCTTTATTTTAAAAATACCATACTGAGAATAAGACTCAAGAAGAGCATTATATTAAGAACAACCAAAAAAAAAAAAAAAAAAAAAAAAAAACTTCTGAGAACAGGAGAATAAGAATCAATTTTAATATGTCAATTTATTTAAATTTGGCAAATAAGTAACCTGGAGAGCAAGCTAGAATTCACAGGTACTTCTTAGTTAAATTTAATTTAAAACATATTTATTCCAGGAAAAGGTTGTTATTTTCAGTTAGCTTTCTTACATTCCTACCCCACAGCTATGTGCTTTCTAAAAGAGAGCAGGTGACAAAAGTTAGAACACAAAATCTTCAGAAGCAAAAGAGTACTATAAACAGTCATATTACAGATTCCTGTGTTCAAAGAAGTGGGACTAACTCACACCACTCCATTTCACCACATGCTCATCACATTAGAATCTTAAGAATAATAAAGCATTCCTCAGAGAAACCATTTAGCACCAGATACATAGTGACAAAATGAACAACTTAGAAAAAAAAGAAATCTTTTCAAGGCCAAAATTGTAAAAATGCAGTTATCAAACAGGATAGATTTTTTTTTAACGTATATTGTAAGTTTCCACATATGCGCTTCCTTGTACATGCAAACGCACTCATTCACACTATACATTCACTTAGAGATTCATCATGTGAATTAGTTCATCCTTGGCCCCATTCTATTTCCCATCCTCCTCCTTTTCTCTTCCAGTTTTCTTCTAATTTGCTATATTGCTTATAGTCCATCTTAAACACATTTTTGGATGAGGCAAGGTATGTAAATAATACATATATACTATATTTAATATACATTTTTCATTTAGTAGTTGCTGCATACTCAATATATGCAGGCATCATGCAAGATGCTGGAATATGAATTGAAAACTGAATTGCCATTGAGAAGCATACACTCAACTGTGAGTTAAGAAGATGGAAAGAGATTTATCGGACAACAAATGAAAACATAGTATAGCAATGGGAACCAACTGCTCTGGGAATACAAAGGTAAACAACAAGTTGGTTACAGGGATAAAAGGTTTCATCACAGAGGACACAACTGCTGCAGGTCTTAGAGATAGAGGTACTTGACACAAGAAAAATAAAGGACATTCCACATAGAAAGAAAAGATATGTACAAAGAAATTGATGCGTGAAACCATGTTTATGCTTGTGTATACATCTACAAAAACAGATGCACATGATATTTCAAGTAAAGGTGAACACTGAAACTTATAAATTATATTCCTAAGTCCCTAGACAGCACTTTCCAATTCCTTCTGATTCAATATATTAATAGCTTATGCAGAAAGTATCTGCAAGAAAATAACAACTCACTCTTAACAACACAAGTTCCCCTGTGAAGCACACTATTACCATTACAGAGATAATAGGGTCATTTCTCTGCCCTGTCACTAATCTGCAGTTTCCTCACAAACATGAAACTCAATTAGGGCTTTATTCATATTGCATTATACATGATATAGTGAGAAATCCATAAATGTTCTCTTTTTAAAATGAAGTCAAGTAACATTTCTAAAACATGTTAGCTCATGCTGTCTGATTACAACAGCATATTCCAAGTCTCCATACCTGAGAAAGCCTATCTGGTTAATTAAAATTCACTCTAAGGGGAAAGGTAGGAGGGGGGTAAATCCACCCAACCAGAAATCCACTTGTGGCCTTGTCTCTGCATCTAACAAGTTCGGTTGTCTCTGACAAAATACTGTTATTATTTTAGTGTCCCAGTATCCTACCTGTAATCTTAGGACCATTACTGGAATAGAATGTGGATACATTAATAAGCTCTTAGGAAGAAAATAGTATCACAATTTGAAATAATTCAATGATAGAGTCATTAAAGCTATAAAGAAATTTTCATCCTAGGAAGAGTTTTTCTTATCACGTATCATTTTCTGTAAAAAGTTGATAATCAACTATAAACTAATACTGGATTTCCATATTACAACTGTCATTTTCTGAATCTGTAATCTCCTTTTGGCTTTGAGATTATTAATCACAGTCTTGTTTTGACAATTTTCACTTCTGTACCAACAGTTACTTTTAGCACTGATGTTAGAGATAAGAAAGAATATAAGAACAAGAAAACTAAGTGCACTTTCTTCTAGTAATCACTTTTAAATCATTTCCTAAACATGGTTGTACCCAATTTTTTCCTCCCCTCTTCACCTTAAATTAGTGAAAAATCTAAAGATTAACAATCTATATTAGAAACACTGAATCAATGTGATATTAAAAATATGTGTTTCTCTCTCCAAGTAATGCCAAAAAAAAATCTGTAGGACTGTCCATGCTGGCAAGAAGATACCATCTAATTAGAAGATAAAATTAACTTTCAATAAATAAAAGAATAAGTAAGTGCCAAACTTTGGTACAACTTAACCCATAGTGATTATTGAGAGCATGTTTGGAAAAAATAAATTGGTATAAGAAGTCTCAGTGTCGCAATGAAATAAAGCAGAAAGGTCTCCTGGGAGCAACAGTGGGTAAGACTCCTACAACATGATAATACAGACTCTCAAGCCATAAGGATGTCAAGATTTTACTGAGTATAATGGCAAAAGGAAAGCAAGGAAGTGAGAGATCAAATGAAGTACAGCAAATAGAGAAAACCATTTAAAAAGGTAAGTCTTGAAGAATAAATATAATTAGATGCACAAAGGCAAAAACCTGGCATTCTTAGCAGTGGAGTGCATGTTTATAACAGAAGAGAGAAAACAAGTAAGCTGGGCACAACACCATGTCATCTCAGATGATGCACTGAAATGGACACTCTATCATTCTGTAATATTCTTGCCTAAAAGACATAACCTGAGTTTAATCATGAGGAAATATCAGACAAACCCAATTCGAGGAGCAGTCTACAAAAGAGCTGACCAAATGTGGTGACAATGACAGACAAAAATGACAAAGGAAATGTCTTTCCCAGAATAAAAGAGAACTCCTGACCTCAGGTGATCCTCCCATCTTGGCCTCCCAAAGTGCTGGGAATTATAGGTATGAGCCATTGCACTCAGCCAGGAGACTTCTTAAACCGAGATGTTTTTACATATAAAACACAATTTTAAGGTTGTAAATGTTTTATACTGTTATTGTTTCAGAGGGTAATGTTTTCTTATTATCACTGAGTAATACTGAAAAATAAAGATAAAAAAACTCACCTATTATTTCTAAATGAACAGCAATAGTAACTTGAAACAGTCTTAGACCCATTTAAACTCAAATGCAGTCAAATTCTTTTCTTCAATAATTAATTAATTAACTGGTAAATCTCACATTTCCATTTCTTTTGCAAAATGAGATACATTAGATATCTTTTTGAAATAGTTGACAAAATATTGCCAGCACTTTGGGAGGCCAAGGCAGGCAGATCCCCTTAGATCAGGAGTTTGAGACCAGCCTGGGCAATTATTGTGAAATCCCTTATCTATTAAAAATACAAAAAAATTAACCAGGCGTAGTGGCACACAGCTATAATTCCAGCTACTCAGGAGGCTGAGGCATGAGAATCGCTTGAACCCAGGGATGGAGGTTTCAGTGAGCTGAGATCGTGCCACTGCACTCCAGCATGGGCAATAGAGCGATCCTCTATTTCAAAAAAAAAAAAAGTTGGCAAATATAAATGACAAAAGTAACGATATGATAAGGCACCTTCATATTTCTCATAAAATTTTTAAATTAACTTCATTACATTTTCCTCTCATTTAATGTAAACAAAAAAAGAAGCTTTAATGAGACTGCTATTTCATAATATCCATCAGTATATTTAATATACAACACATTAAAATTTGACCACATTTATAACACAACTTATTCAGTCTTTGCAATTACCCTTAGGGTTTTTTTTTTTTTTTTTTTTTTTTTTTTTTGAGATGGAGTTTCACTCTTGCTACCCAGGCTGGAGTGCAATGGCGCAATCTCGGCTCACCGCAACCTCCGCCTCCTGGATTCAGGCAATTCTCCTGCCTCAGCCTCCTGAGTAGCTGGGATTACAGGCACACGCCACCATGCCCAGCTAATTTTTTGTATTTTTTAGTAGAGACGGGGTTTCACCATGTTGACCAGGATGGTCTTGATCTCTTGACATCATGATCCACCCGCCTCGGACTCCCAAAGTGCTGGGATTACAGGCTTGAGCCACCGCACCCGGCCAGGGCTTTTTTTTTTTAAATGTACTCTCTAGTATGCAGCATTGAATAACATAGCAAAAGTTCTCCTATCACCAATTTTACTAGCAATTGTTTGTCTTTCATGTTTAATATATTTGAATTCCCTTAGCAAATATTTTCCAATGCATTATCCATAGCAAGAAACTATATATAGGATAAAGTCTGTTTGTAGAGTGTAAATTTTACAAGGTCAATTGGCAAACTGGCAAAAAAAAAAAATTGAGCACCGAATTAAAAGGCGATATTTTAAAGCCATTCTACATTAGCACATAGGGTTTAAAAGGGAAAATAATCCCCTAACAAAAGGATTATATGGAGATGGAAAAAAATATTTCAATAAAGTACATCATTATTTTATGAAGCATTAGGGAAAAAACTGCTAATTAAACTGAGATACTTTTTAGAATTTTTATTTTATTCTTATTGAAGAAAAAACTGTAGACTTAATTAGATATGGGTTTTTAACTATCTATCACCCTGACACAGACAAGAAACAAAACCTAAAATAAGTTAGTTTAATCGATTCCTAAAGTTCATGAAGAAATCAAAATGTAGTTCTCTCACTCTTTGACGTATAATCATTAGTGTCCACATTTCTCGACAGAATCTCATTTTCTGTGTCACCAAGTACATCAGTGATGCAGTGCTTTTTAAAATAAATTCATTAAAAAAATTTAAAAATTGATGCTAGACTCTCAAGAGAGCTCAGTAATTAGGTACAACCTACTTTAAACTCTTGCTTCCAAGCATTGTTAAACTACCGTGATTTTCCACTCCCCACCCTTCTATCTCACCACAACCACTTAGCATCTCCTGATCTAAAGAGTCTTCTCCTTATCAAAAGAGACACCTTCTCTGGTGTCTGGAATTTTATTCTAAGCTGTGTTACTGATTTTGATATTTGCACACTAGGATATAACAGCAACTACTGGTCACTGGATGAGATAACAGCAACATGCCATTGATTTGAAGTCACATTCCAATATCAAGAGATATTAAAATATGAGGGGGAAAAGAGTAGCTTAGAATCAGTGAAATATAGTGGCTTCAATTGGGTAGATGACTTTCAATCACTGAAATATTAGTTTATGTTTAATATATTTTTCACATCATGCTTTTGGTACTGTAAGTCCCTTGGTATTTACAAATCCAGTATTACCCATGAGAAGCAACAATTCCCACTAGACACCAAGAATTAGCAGTGTCGAGGTGAGAGATCCAAGATGGCTGATCACTAGCAGCTCGGGATTGTAGCTCCCAGTGAAAGCACAAAGAACGAGAGGACACCACACCTTCACATGAATTCTTGTTGCTCACACACCAGGAGATTCCCAGCAGAGGAGCCCCATGGGTGGCCAGCACGACTCTTCTGAACAGCGAGGCGGTTTTGTCCGCGCCTCAGAGCGTGGGTTCTTGGTGCAGAGTCAGAAAAGCACCATCAATCTTAACGCTGCTGATTTAGTCGGCGCAGTGGGTTGCTCAGATTTCGGTGCTGAGAATCAATAAGTTGGACGTCCACTCAGAAACCCAATTACAAAGACGGTAATTATAAAGACCACAGATGGATAAATCTACAACGAAGGGAAGAAAACAGCCAAAAAAAGCTGAGAATACCCAAGATCAGAATACATCTCCCTCAGCAGGGGATCACAGTTCTTCATCAGCAACGAAACAAGGCTTGATGGAGAACAAGTGTGTTCCAATTACAGAAGCAGGCTTCAAAATGTGGATAATAAGAAACTTCTGTGAATTAACAGAACTTGTTCTAACCCAATCCAAAGAAACTAAGGACTTTGAAAAAAGGTTTGACGAAATGTTAACAAGAATACACAATTTAGAGAGGAAAATAAGTGAATTGATGGAGCTGAAAAACACAATTCAAGAACTACATGAAGTATGCACAAGTTTTAACAGCCGAATTGATCAAGCAGAAGAAAGGATATCAGAGGTCGAAGACCAACTCAATGAAATAAAACAAGAAGACAAGATTAGAGAAAAAAGGATAAAAAGGAACGAGCAAAGTCTCCAAGAAATATGGGACTATGTGAAAAGACCTAATCTACGCTTGATAGGTGTACCTATATGTGACAAAGAGAATGAATCCAAGCTGGAAAATATGCTTCAGGATATTATTCAGGAAAATTTTCCCAACCTAGTAAGGCAGGATAATATTCAACTCCAGGTAATACAGAGAACACTACAAATATATTCCTCAAGAAGAGCAACCCCAAGGCACATGATTGTCAGATTCACCAGGGTTAAAATGAAGGAGAAAATACTAAGGGCAGCCAGAGAGAAAGGTCAGGTTACACACAAAGGGAAGCCTATCAGACTTAGAGCAGATCTCTCAGCAGAAACCCTACAAGCCAGAAGAGAGTGGGGACCAATATTCAACATCCTTAAAGAAAAGAACTTTCAACCAAGAATTTCACATCCATATTTTTCCTTCCATATTCACATTTCATATTTTTCCTTCACTTATGAAGCCAAATTAAGCTTCATAAGTGAAGGAAAAATAAAGTTTTTTGTGAACAAGCAAGCACTCAGAGATTTCATCACCACCAGGCCTGCTTTACAAGAGCTTCTGAAAGAACCACTACACATAGAAAGGAACAAACAGTATTAGCCTTTCTAAAAAAATACCAAAAAGAACATCAATATAATGAAGAATTTATATCAACTAATGTGCAAAATAGCCAGCTAATATTAAATGGCAGTATTAAACTCACATATATCATTATTAATCCTAAATTTAAATTGACTAAATCCCCCAATCCAAAGACAGACAGGCAATTTGAATAAAAAACTAAAACCCATCAGTATGCTGCATCCAGACCCATCTCACATTCAAGGATACACAAAGACTCAAAACAAGGGATGGAGAAAGATTTACCAACCAGAGAGCTAAAATAAATAAATAAAAAGCAGAAGTTACAATTTTTGCCTCTGATAAAATAGTCGTTAAAGCAACAAAGATCAAAAGAAACAAAGAAGGGCATTATATAATGATAAAAGGATCAATGCAACAAGAAGAAGAGCTAAAGATCCTAAATATGTACGCACCCAATACAGGAATACGCAGACATACAAGACTAATAAAGAGACTTAGACTCCCACATAATAATAGTGAGAGACTTCAAAATTAATATTAGACAGATCAATGAGACAGAAAATTAACAACGATATCCAGGACTTGAACTCAGATCTGGAACAAGTAAGCGTAATTAACATTTATAGAACTCTCCACTTTAAATACACAAAATATACACTCTTATCAGTACCACATCATATCAACTTAGAAGTTTAAACGAAATGTTGGTTGGCTCCTTGTTTGTTATTCTCTTCCCTCATTTTCTTTTATGTCTCCATTATTAAGGACAATTATAGGCATACCCATATTTAGACTGCATTCTAGCCCAGGCAATAAAGCAATACCCCATTCTCTCCATTCTCTCTCCCTCTTCCTCTTTCTCTTTCTTCCTCTTCTTTATTCTTTTTCTTATTATTCTTTTTTTCTTTCTCAAAAAAAAAAAAAAAAAAAAGAATTAGCTGTCTCCACTGACTTCCTAAATGCAGAGGAGACAGAAAAAGTTACTGGGACACACTGATAAAAAAAAAAACATTGTTTTCAGGTAAGATATACAGGGAATATATGCTACATTTATTAGACTGCAAAAAGCCTTACTGCATATCTAAACATCAAATGATAGCTGTTGATTTTATTGATGAACACCCTCTTCTAGAGAGCAACCTCTCCAGAAAAAATTAATTTAATTCAGGGAATCTGTTGGGCAAGACAGAGTAACAAATGGCGAAACAATGCAAATCAGGGATCAGGAAGCAGCTACCACTTCTGAGCTGGACCCAGTAGTCGACAGGAGCCACTATCAGCCACTGGAACCACTAGTGGCTGCTGCTTAGGAGAACCATCCCTATTAAATGCCCTGTCACCAATGTGGCTGCCATCAACACTGTGGGAACAATGGTTACTGTAGCACAGCAAACTCTCCTCAGCTGCCACTATCAAAGTTGCCTCAAAAGCCACAATGGCTTCCTTTCTACCTTCGCCCAACCCTCTAAAGGAACTTTAGCTAGCAAGGGGGTGACGAAAATATAGTTTACTTGTTTCCAGCCCATGAATTACAGAAGAGAATACAGAAGGGCAAGTGTAAGGATGACAGACAACTGACAAAGATTCAACAGAAGTTTAAATTATAAATAGCACTTAGATGAAAAGTCACCTTTGACGAGAAATAGAGAAAACACCAATACATCAATTACAATGAGAAAAGCTAGTATTTATAGAGCCCTTTCAACATATTATGATTGTTTAAGCACCTTTAAAATATCATCTCTTTTATCCTTACAACTCAATGTGACTGATACTAGATTTATCCCAATGCTGCTGATGAAGAAACAGGCAAAGACATATTAAAGATACTCGGTTATGGACAGTAAGTGGTCACTCTGCAGTCCAAGCTCATAACTACTATTATAGTATATAGAAATCAGCCCAAAATGAGTTTCAGAAATACTAAATGTAAACATATATCAAGCTTGATCCTTTCCATAAGTCTTGAAAATTGCAAAAATCGTATATTTTAAAAAGGGAGGTGTTATGCTTGCCATATTTGTTTAAAAATAGAAAATATAACCTTAAGATTAAATCATGGCTGTTTTTCCTGAGACTGATCAAGTGTTAAATCTAGAATTCTCTCGCCAACTCCCAGCAATTCATTCCCAATTTCTCAAATAAATTTTTTACACACTAATCAAGCTTTAAATTCCATAAAGCAGGTGGAATCTATACATACTTATCACCCACTATCTGCCTCAGTGTATTGCTGCATATCACTTCTCCATTAGAAATCTACATTTTTCTTGAACATAAATTCCTTCACATTAAATCATAGATTAATACTACAAAAAATGAAGACCTCCATATTTACTTATATAGCCAGAAACTATGAATTATAGTCCAATGATTTAAGATTTACTTATTTAGTCATCACTTCATACCCTAGGTATATTCAGTGCTAGAGATAGATAAATTAGCTAGAATTCACAAATTCAAGTTCAACACTGAGAGATACTGAAAGAGTATTAATAAAATTAATGTTCTAAAAGATTAGAATATCACTGAGGAAAATTTCTTGACTTTAATTTTTATAAGCCTACCACTTTATTTCTCTATTTAAAAAGTAAATATACATGAAAATTACTAAATACCTAATGGCCTTGATAGTTTAGTGTTTTCTACCTATCTGCCTCTAAGTATAGGCAGACCTAAATTTTCATATTTTCAACTTATGCTTAATACACATTTTTATATATATAGTGTAGATGAAAACTCCTACAGGGCTTATTATATGCCTTTTATTCTAAATATGAAATTCTGAAGATAAGCTATCTATAAAAATGGAACCTCAACACCCTTTCTGCTAGTCCAGTGTTCTGTTTTACCATGGTTAATGTCACTGCCTATATAGCAATGTTCCTATACTATTAGAATTCTTATTTACCCTTAATACTTTATAAGTAAAAAACAGAAAAGTAAAAACACTGATATAGCCAAAGAGGATATTATAAAATTGGGTCAAGAAAGAAATTATTTGCTCTGTTGCATACAGTAAATTTTTAACCTCAGCTGAATGCCCACTGCATTTAAGTTACTTGAATTGATCAATTCAAAAAGAAAAAAATTAAAAGTATATATAAAATGTTGAAAACCATATCATGAGAAACGTGTGTAAAGGTGAAGTTTAAATGAAATTTTATTCTGGCTCTCTTGGTAAGGAAATCCAGTTATTAAATGTAAGTAGATATTTGACTTCGCACACATTCTAAGAAACATATTAGAAATGGCCTGTAGTCAAAAAGCAGAAGCTTATGCTTGATTTAACATGATAAAATACATGCCCAAATATGTTAGAATACACTTTAAATAATCCTAAATAATCCGCAAGTCTCAGAAAAACTAAGTATGTACAACAGTGGCCCTCACATTACCAGAGACCCAGCAACTGTTTCTACCCACCTCTCTAAATCTTAATCACCTAATCAATGGCTATTAAACTGCAAGAACAATTCCTCACTTTTCAGAAAACCTATAATTTTTTTAATTTTTATTTTATGTTCAAGGGTACATGTGCAAATTTGCCATACAGGTAAATTGCATGTCACAGGGCTTGGTGTACAAATTATTTCATCACCCAGGTAATTGGTAAGTGATAGGCAGTTTGTTCTTTGGTTTTTGGAGGTTTTTTTTTTTTAAGACAGGCTCTCACCCTGTCGCCCAGGCTGGACTGCAGTGGTGCAATCTTGGCTCACTGCAAACTTTACCTCCCAAGCTCAAGTGATCTTCCCACCTCAACCTCACAAGAAGCTGAGACTACAGGAGCACACCACCATGTCTGGATAATTTTTGTATTTTTTTTGTAGAGACAGGGTCTCACCATGTTGCCGAGGCTGGTCTCCAACCCTTGGCTCAAGCAATCCACCAACCTGAGCGATAGGTAGTACTTTGATCCTCACCCTCCTTCCACCCGCCACCCTCAGGTAGGCCCCCAGTATCTGTTGTTCCCTTTTTTGTGTGAACTCAATGTTTAGCTTCCACTTATAAGTGAGAACATGCGGTATTTGGTTTTCCATTGGCGTTAGTTTGCTAAGGATAATGGCCTCCAGCTCCATCCAAGTTCCTGCAAAAGACATGATCTCATTCTTTTTTTAATGGCTGCATAGTTTTTTATGTTGTATATGTACTACATTTTATTTATCCAGTCTACCATTGATGGACATTTAGGTTGATTTCATTTAGGTGAATAGTGGTGCAATGAACATATACATACATGTGTTTTTATGATGAATGATTTATATTCCTTTGGGTACATAATCAATAATGGGATTGCTGGGTTGAGTCGTAATTCTTTTCTAAGTTCTTTGAGAAAACACAAAACTGCTCTCCACAATGGCTGAACTAGTTTACATTTCCACCAGCAGTGTATAAATGTTCCGTTTTTTCCACAACTTCACCAGCCTCTCTTAATTTTTGACTTTTTAATAATCACTATTCTGACCGGTGTGAGATGGTATGTCGTTATGGTTTTGATTCGTATTTCTCTAATGATTTGTGATGTTGAACATTTTCTCATATGCTTGTTGGCTACATGACTGTCTTCTTTTGAAAAGTATATGCTCATGTCTTTTGACCACTTTTTTGCTTGGGGTTGTTTTTGGCTTGTAAATTTGTTTAAGTTCCTTATAGATTCTGGATACTAGACCTCTGTCACATGTATAGTTTGCAAATATTTTCTCCCTTTCTGTAGGTTGTCTGTTTACTCTGTTGGTAGTTTTGGACTAACTCTGAAACTGGTTAAATTTCAGCTGACCCCACTTGTTAACATTCAATAGACCCTTACACCTCCCTTTCTACTGAGTTAGAACACTACTTCTAATTAGTTCTCTTACCCCAACATTCTAAATAAAAACTTACGTTTAAGAGTTAATATTAAAATAAATCATTGGAGATTTTTATATGATAATAATAGCAACAACTTTTAATAACACCATTAACATTTATTAAGCATTTAAAATGTGTCATGCATTATTCTAAATACAAGCATTAACACATTTAATCAAATGATACTGCAAAGAAAATTTTATACTACTAACATTTTCAAAACTAGAGGAAATACAAAGATCTAAATTACCAACATGGAGAAAACAGCAGAAACAAGACAGGACTAACATATAGCTCCCACTTGGACAGAGAGAACAGTGTGTAGAGACTTATACTGTGAACTTTTGCTCCAAAAACCACCACAGGAATACACCAGGAAAACCAAAAGAATTCAGACCCTTTGAAGGAAGTAGCCTGACACTGCAAACTTCGGGAGACAGCTGAAAAACTGTGGGTTCCCAAAGTATGAGTGGGGGAAAAGTCTGCCTCTGAACAGACATCCCCCACTGGGGAACCAAAAAAGCCAGATCGCAGAAGAATTTAACCTCACCTGAAGTTAAAATGGATTTAGGCAGCCAAGTGAAATATCAAATAAGAAAAAGTGGCAAAAGCCCTGTAAGCACTCCCAGTCCCTAGCTCAAGCCAGGGAAAACCATCCCTGACTTATGTCACAGGGGTCCTTGAGGAAGGCAGCCAGTGGAATTAGGGAGGGGCCACAGGGTGAAAGAAGGTTCTAGCTGAACTTCATAATACTTTCAATTGAGTACAAATTTTCCTGAGCAGAATCCAGGGGGCAAACCGGAAGTCCAGATACAAGCACAGAAGCCACACCTGATGGTGCAAGGAAGATGGAAAAGGGCAAGGCCTGAGAGCCCTGCTTGTTTTCTCACCATGAAGGCTTGTAGCCTGGGGCAAGATCTATCCCTTCTCCCCAGCTGCCAGATAAACTTGGCGCTATCAGCAGGGCATGGCAGGGGTGAGACTGGCCTTGCTGGCTGTGTGGAAGCTGGGTGAGGCCTGTCACTGCTGGCTTTCCCCCATTTCCTGGCAACCAGTATGACACAGCACAGGTAGCCATATTTCCCCTGGAACATAAATCTATTGGCCTGAGAACCACACCCCAGCAAGCCCTACCCAAGGAGAGTCTGAGCTGAGACCCTCCTAGGTCTGCCCCCACCGGATGGTTTTTCACTACCCACCCTGTTAGCCCAAGGCAAAAGACTCTAGGAACTCTTGAGAACTCCAGGGTCCCGTCCATTCCCTGGGGAACCCAAGTACTCATCCTGGCCAACAAAGAACAAGGTTATATCCCCCTTCTACTACCACAGCTGGCACTCTCTTAAAAGCACCACCTCCTGGCTAGAGGCAAATCAACTCTGGAATAATAAAATAACCCTGCTCCAAAGAAGGAGAAAACAGCTAATTCCACCATCTACAATGTCCTGGCTAACCAAGATTCTGAGTCTGTCCACATAACAACTTAACTGCTGGCATAACCAGCATTCAAAAACACCAGCACACTAAACAAAACTACAACCAAGGACTCTCATAAAGTACACTTAACTCCCTTACCACCTATACTGGAGCAGGTGCTGACATCCACAGCTGGGAGACCTGAAGACAGATCACCTCACAAGACTCTTTGCAGACACTCCCCAGCATCAGCCCAGAGCCCAGTAGCCCCACTGGGTGGCTAAAGCAAGAAAGACAATAACAATCACTGCAGTCCAGCTCTCTCAGGAGCTCCATCTCCAGGGGAAGAGAGAGAGCATCACATCAAGGAATCAGGCCATGGGACAAAAGAATTTGAACAGCAGCCCTTGAGTTCCATATCTTTGCACTGAAACAGTCTACCAAACAGAAAAGTAATTATGGTAATATAACAAAACAAAGTTCTGTACCACCTCCAAAAAATCACACGAGCTCTCCAACAATAGATCCAAACCAAGAAAATATCTCTGATTGCCAGATAAGGAATTCAGAAGGTTGATTATTAAGGTACTCAAGGAGGTACCAGAAAAGGTGTAAAAAAAAAAATCTTAAAGAAATAAAAAAAAAAAAAATAGAAGATATGGATGAAAAGGTATACAGATAAATAAATACCATAAAGAAAAAACAGTCACAAGTTCTGGAAATGAAAGATACACTTAGAGAAATAAAAATCACTGCAAAGTTTCAACAACAGACTAAAACAAGTTGAAGAAAGGACTTCAGAGCTCAAAGACAAGACTTACAAAGACAAAAAAAAAGGAATTTTAAAAAACTAAACAAAGTCTCCAAGAAATATGGGATTATGTTAAATGACCAAACCTAAGAATAACTGGTGTTCCTGAGGAAAAAGAAAAATCTAAAAGTTCAGAATACATATTTGTGGGGATAATCAAGAAAAACTTCCCTGTCCTTGCTAGAGATCTAGACATTCAAATATAAAAAGCTCAAGGAGCTGGGCATGGTGGTGCGTGCCTGTAATCCCAGCTACTCAGGAGGCTGAGGTAGAAGAATTGCCTGAACCCAGGAGGCGGAGGTTGCGGTGAGCCGAGATCACGCCATTGCACTCCAGCCTGGGCAACAAGAGCGAAACTCCGTCTCAAAAAAAAAAAAAAAAAAAAAAAAAAAGCTCAAGGAACACCTGGGAAATTCATTGCAAAAAGATCATCACCTAGGAACATGGTCATCAAGTTATCTACAGTCAAAACAAAGAAAAGAATCTTAAGAGCTGTGAGGCAAAAGCATCAGGTAACCTGTAAAGGGAAACCATTCAGATTAACAGTGGATTTCTCAGCAAAACCCTACAAATCAATAGGAATTGGGGTTCTATCTTTATCCTCCTTAAACAAAATAATTATCAGCCAAGAATTTCATATCCAGCAAAAATAACCTTTATAAATAAAGGAGAGATAGTCTTTTTCAAACAAATGCTGAAAGAATTCTCCACTACCAAGCCAGTACTACAAAAACTTCTAAAAAGAGTTCTAAATCTTGAAACAAAACCTTGAAAAACACCAAAATAGAACCTCCCTAAAGTATAAATCTCGTAAGGCCTATTAAAAAAAGACAACTTTGAAAAAAAAAGGTATTCAGGTAAGAACTAGCATGATGAATGAAACAGTGCCTCACATCTTAATACTAATGTTAAATATAATGTCTAAATGCTCCACTTAAAAGATATAGAATACATAGAAATCTACCAACCAAATATCTACTGTCTGTCTTCAAGAGACTCACTTAACACATAAGGATTCCCATAAACTTAAGGTAAAGAGATAGAAAAAGATATTCCACGCAAGTGGAAACCAGAGCAAGCAGGAGTAGGTATTCCTAGATAAAAAAGACTTTAAAGTAACAACAATTATAAAGACAAGGAGGGTCTTCACATAATGACAAAAGGACTACTCCAACAGGAAAATATCACAATCCTAAATAATATGCACCTAATACTGGAGCTCCCAAATTTATTAAAAAATTACTACTAGGTTGAGTAAGTTAAAAACTTACTTGTACACAAAAACCTGCACATGGATGTTTACAGCAACTTTATTCGTAATTGTCAAAACTTAGAAGTAACCAAGATACCTTTCTGCAGGTGAATGAATAAATAAACAGTGTTACTTCCAAACAACGGAGTATTATTCAGAATTAAATAGAAATGAGTTCTCAAGCCATGAAAAGACATCAAGAAACCTTAAGTACATATTACTAAGTTAAAGATGCCAATCTGAAAAGGTTTCATACTGTATAATTCCAATTCTATGACATTCTGGAAAAGATAAAACTATGGATACAATAAAGACATCAATGGTTGTCAGGGGCTGAAGTGAGAGGAGACAAACAGATGAAGCACAGAAAATTTCTAGGACAGTGGAAATACTCCGTAAAATATTATAGAGGTAGATATATGTCATTATACAACCCATAGAAGGCACAACACAAAGAGTAAACACTGATGTAAACCATGGACTTTGAGTGATGACGATGTGTTAATGCAGGTCATCAACTATAAAAATGTACAATTCTGATGGGGATGTTGATCATGGGAAGGCTATGCTTGTTTGAAGTCAGTGGGTATGTGGAAAATCTCTGTATCTTTCTCTCAGTTTTGCTGTGAACCTAAAACCGCTCTTAAAAAATTAACTCTTTTAATTAAAAAAAGGACAAAATTCTGATATACAAGAGAATAAAAACACAAGGTTTTCACTCTTACAATTGCCAAATTAAATGTCTGACAAATATTTCCTGTTTTCGTTCTTAGATTTCAGCAACAAATACTTATTTTATTGAGTCTTACCAACCCAAAGTACCTGTGGCAATAATTCCCTATCCTTCCACCATAGTTTTTCACTAACTGCTGTTTAGACACACAGCATATGGCTTCATCAATCATGCTTTACTCAGGGCTAAACTGAAGAATATATGGGGCTTAGAGAAAGCAAGAAAGGGATTAAGAGATACAGGTTGTAGAGTTTTTAGAATAAAGAACACAGGTGCAATTTTCTTCTTCTACATACTCACATATATACAAGCAGAGATGTTTTCTTCATCATTGTTTAATGTAACCAGAATTTAGAAACAACCCTTGCTCCATAATAGGGAAAGGATACATGTGATGATACATGTGAAGAAATTTTATAACTATAAAATGAATATGGTTTTATGAATATAAAAACCAGCTAAGCCAATGTGAAAAGATACAGAAATATATCAAAAATATATTGGTAAAAAAAAGCAAGTTATACAGTATTTGTAACATGCTCTTATTTGTATTATTTGTGTGCGTATACTTTATACATTCACATACTTGACTAAATGGATAGAAAATAATTTGCGAAACAAGGTACAAAACAATGTTTATCGTCTAATACTTTTATGTTACACACACAAAATCGGTTTACATGAAAGTAAATGTATTCTATATATTCACATATAAACATAAATATAAAGGCACAGAAAAAGGCTTAAGGAAAGGAGTTCAAAGTGAGACCCATAGAGAAAGGGAACTTTCACTATTTTATGCTATAGAGTTCTGTGAGGCTGGAGCTTTTTACAAAGAGAACACATGACTCATGGTATTAAATTTTCATTCAGGAACTAAACTAAATCACTCTACCACAAATCTAAAGCTTAGTTATTGAGAATGTAAATACCTTAAAGCTAATGATCAAAAGTAGATAACTGCTTATGATCAAACTTAGCCTGAAAAGTGAACAATATTAAGAATATAGCATAGTACAAGAAAATTCCACTGGGTCCTATTCCATGAGTAGTTCAGTTTATTAAGTCAATCACAGAAGATATACAAACAGATTCAAAAGCAACTGCACTGTAAGTTGACTGAACACGTTTTGATTCTTCTTGCTACTCAATACTAAATCAGGGCCTTCTCCTTACAAAATAGAATAACTGCCTTTTAGCTGAAGTCCTGCTTGCTTTAGATATTGCAACTGTTTATTTACAATAAATGCTACCATGCAATTTTAGAAAGAAATAGAAATCTACTTGACTACTTCATAAAAGAATAAATATGAAATAAATAACATAATCAAATGGAAACTGAAATAAATTGGTTAATAATATATGTTTAAAAGTGCAGATAAAATAGTCTGACAGTATATACAACAAAAAAAGTCAACAGTAGTTAGAGGATGAATTTATAAGTTCCTTTTATCTTTGTTTGTACTTTCAGTACAAACATATATGAAAAACTGAACAATAGATACAATCCAAATTTCCCTGTATTCGCACCCTTCTGCAATGAGTATGTATCTTTTCCCATGAAGAGATGGTGTCTATTTGTCCTTCTCTTCAATTTGGGCTGACTTTGTGATGTATTTTGATCAACACACTATAGCAGAAGTGACAGTATGTCAATTCCAAGCCTATACTTCAAGGGCCTTTCATGCTTCTACTTTTTCCCTTACAATCTCTGCTACCACCAGGTGACCAAGCTTGAGCTAGCCTGCAGGGGGATAATGAGACAAATAGACTAAAGCCTACTAGCCGTAACTGGTGAAACAGCCCAACTATGATCAGCAAATCCAACCCACCCACCCCTGACCTGCAACTGACTATAGACCTATGAGGGAGCCTAGACAAGACCAGAATTGCTGAACTGTGCAAAAAAATAAAAAACAAGACAGACAACACAAGGGTTTTAGTCTTTTAGTCTGTCTTGATTTCCCACTAGATGAAAGTCATATTTACTTCAATTTCACTGATGTCATGTATCCATAACATCCATCAATTAAGTAAAACCAAAAGTCCAAAAGACATTAGAGATTATTTTCTTCACAAGATGCTTATATGTGATAATGTCACACTGACTCATTCTCTTTTTGAATCATCACTATTTTGTACATTTTTTTATATTGTCTAGATTGTTCTGCCTTATCTACCTTTTCTAAACATCCTTCTTCCATTTCTAAAAACATTCATTGCACTCAAATGTCATAATTACAATAAATAATCAGAAAATATTATCAAGTTACTTTCTTCTACATTCAGGAAACCTAAAGTTTTACAAGTATTGATTGCATATTCAAAAAAAGTAGAAATAAAATTCAAGAAAAGTGCTGCATAAAGAATGTATTATTTTTACTTTCATCTGTACAATTTATAAAGTTAATGGCTAAATTGAAAGAAACACTTCTAAATGTTGTAGCTGGTCATGTGGGAGAGTCACCACAGCACAGAGGTTTGCACAGAGAGCAGCTTATCAGCACCAGGGCCAGAAATGACGAAGTCAGACAGATCAAAAGGAACTGTGACTGGACAATACTGGGACAAACCTCATCTCTTCTCACCGAAATGAAGGAAGACTACATTTCCCAGCTGCCTTTGCCTCTATCTGGGAACATATGACTAGGGCCATTAACAACAAATGATTACAAGGTGCAAAGGCTCCCAAACCCCCTACCTGTAACCAGACTATGACGTGTAGTTTTTATAACTTTCAAAGAAGCACATTAATCCTATGCCAATCGAGAAACTAATGCCATATATATATACATACATACACACACACACACACACACACACACACACACATATATATATATATATATATATATATATATATATATATATATTCAAATCTTGGACTACATACTACACAGGGATGTACTACCTTAAGGCATGGCTATGAATAAGGCAGTCATCCCTTGGTATGCAAGGGGGATTCGTTCAGGTCTTCTTGAAGATATGAAAATCCATGAATGCTCAGATCCCTGATCTAAATGACACAGGATTTTCATAGAACCTATGCACAAACTCCTTTATCCTTAAAATTATCTCTAGGTTACTTATAATGCTTAATACAATGTAAATTCTGTATAAATGGCTGCTATACTGTATTGTTCAGAGAATGATGACAAAAGACCTGTACATGTTCAGTACAAGTGTAATTATTTTTTCAAATATTTTCAATCTATGATTGGTTAAGTTCATGGCTGTGGAACCCACAGATGAAAAGGGCCAACTGTATATATTTCTATTCAATTAAAAAGTAGATCATTTTATCAGCCTGGACAACATGGAGAAATTCCATCTCTACAAAAAATACAAAAATTAGCGAGGCATGGTGGCACATGCCCATGGTCCCAGCTACTTCGAAGGCTGAGAATCACCTGAGCCCAGGAGGTTGAGGCTGCAGTGAGCTGTGATCATAGCACTGCACTCTATCCTGGATGACAGAGGAAGACCTGTCTCAAAAAAAAAAAGAAAAAAAAAAAAGATCATTTTAATTCTGTGGGAAACTTTTAAAACCTAGACAACTATTTCCTGACATGAAACTAGGACAGTGGAGGAACTTATATTTCATTTATGTCATCCATTCAGTAATAATTAGCTGGGATGTAAAATAGGGTAGTATTACAAAGACAGCAGCCTCTGGTGTCAAAACTTCTGGGTTTAAAACCTAAATCCATCACTCATTATTTCCATGAGCTTGAGCAAGTTTCTTAAAGTCATTATTTGTACCAAATATACCTAATTCTGGCTGTGTAACTTTGGGCAACTTGTCTAATTTCCCTAATCCTTAGGGTCCTCATCTATAAAATGGCAATGACAGAATTTACCTGATATGCTTGTTGTGAGCATTAAACGACATAGTCCCCATGTCTACACAAGAAAGCACGGTGTCTGGCACATAAGTGTTCAAAAGGCACTTAAAGACTAGACAGATACACACCTGGATAATCTTACTTAAATCTTCTCAGCAACTTTATGAAATATGATTATGATAAAGGGGGTTCCTACTTCACCTATCAAGACAAAAGTGGCATCTATGCTAAATCATGACAGCTGCAGTTTATTGTGCTATTAACAGAGGATATTTTCATCTTAAAAGAGGCATCTCTTCTCTAGCCAAGATGATGTATTCATCAAAATTACCTATAACATTAGTAAAATCTACAGGAGACTGAAACTCAAAGTACATTAAACTTAAAATGAGATTAAATGGAGAGATGTGAAAGTAGCTTACTAATCAAAGAAAAATTAAAGGAGCCACAGTCTCCCATCATCCCAGGCAAACCACCCATAGAAAGTTAAACTCTGACTCCACAAAGAAAATCCCAGAGACAAAATCAGAATGGTTGAGCTTGAGGCACATGTCCATGTTCTGAGATCACGGAGGTCGGACACAATGACTGTCAGCCCCTTCAGAACCACATTGGGTGAGATAAGCGCAGTAAGCATGGAAAGAATGTTTTCTGCAAAGAAAAGAAGAAACCTAGAGATGCCCAGATTAACCAGTGAGTGAAAGCTATGCACTGCAACCATAAGCAAAAGTGTTACATTTACCTCTGTAAGTGAATCACTCTTAAACAGGATTTAGTAACATGAATGATATGGATACAGATTAAAATTATACACTGTAGGTAAATACTTTTTAAAGTTGACAAATTAACTTTTTAGATGCCTACCTTTAGGCATCTAAAAAAGGGTTTCCTAAGAAACCCTTTACCTAGTATCTTTTACCTACTTTATTTTAGGGATTATATATGGACTACAACTCCAGATGAGTAAATAACCTCTCTACCTTGATGGTACTGCGGAAGGGAAAAACAAGCAATAGTTGATGCTTCAAGTATTTGAAGCCTAGTTGAAATATTTGAAATATTTCCTACTGTACTGGTTTAGTTCTGATGAGGCGAAGTGGCAAAAATATGCCAGGGAATCACTTTTTTGTCAGCAAAATTTTGCTGATGAATATTATTAGGAAATAGTCTCATGTTGGTTTCCTTGGATGTATTTACACCTTCTCAGTCTCTCTCTAGATTCAACCTCTCTTTCCTTTCTCTTTATCTTTCTAGGTTATATTCTGGTTATCTCTTTGGTTTTATCTTCCAGTTTATCAATTCTGCCTTCATCTCTTTATCAATTTCTGGCTTAAACCATCAGAGATTTTTATTATATTTTTCTTTTAAAACCTTCTGTTCCATTTTTCTTCAACTTTGCTTGTCGCCTTCTTGTATTCTAAAGTGTCTCCTTTTTTTATATGAAATCCACATTTTGCTTTCTTTTGTTGTTTTTTTTTCTTTTGAGACAAGGTCTCACTCTGTCACCCATGCTGGAGCAGTGGTGCCATCATGGCTCACTGCATCCTTAGCCTCCCCAGGCACAGGTGATCCTCCCACCTCAGCCTCCCAAGTAGCTGGGACCACAGACACATGCCATCACACCTGGCTACTTTTTGCATTTTTTTGTATAGAGACAGGGTTTTGCCATATTGCCCAGGCTGGTCTCAAACTCCCGGGCTCAAGCGATCCTCTCAACTCAGCCTCCCAAAGTGCTAAGATCACAGGTGTGAGATACCATGCCCAGCCTACATTTTGCATTTCTTATATAATAGTGTTACTATCGAAAGTCTGCATGGAGTTATAGTTGCCTTTTCTTGTTTCTGCTCAAAGAGACTCTATCTTTCACTTGAAACTTTACCTTGCTAACCTAAGTTGAAGTGACTCCAGAGAGGATTTCCTTTCCCTCCGACAGTTTTAATGGGCATCATCCACACAGAATCACTTTAATTATGTGCTTAAGTGCTTTCAGACTGCACTACTAGCACAATTCAAATTATAATCCTGTAAAAGGCTCATCCTGCGATAAAAACTCTCAGAAAATTTTTTTTTTCCTTTTCCACCAGGATAGAACAAGACAAAGACAGGTAAGTTTCCATCCTGCCACCTTTGCACCTCACACTGCAGATGTGGTCCCACAGGCTTTAATCAAGGGGAAAGTCTAGCAAAGTATCTACCTAAAGTGAGGCCTGTTTCTCATCTCCCATCCTCAGGGCCCCATGGAATCATCAAAGCAGAAGCTCAACATATCCAGGACCTGGAATATAACTTTAGGGAAAAGCCCAGCTTTGGCATTCACTCACCTCTTTTTGTATCCTTACTTATACTTGACTATGTTCCATTTGGTTAAGATTACAGTTGACCTTTGAACAACACAGTTTGAATAGGAGGGGTCCACTTATATACAAATTTTTTTCAACTAAATGTGGATGGAAAATATATTATTCATGACCTATGAAACACATATATGGAGCACCAACTTTTTGTACATGCACATTCTACAGGGCAGCCGTGGACCTGTATGCTCTGGATTTTGGTATTGGGGTAAAGGGACTGGAACAAATCACCTGAGTATACTGAGGGACAATTATACTGCATAATTAACCTAATGGACCATTATGTAATAAACATAACTCCCAATTAACTCCCAATTATTTTTATATAAATGTCAGCCAGTATGTATAATTCTACATTCATGTTTATTACTCCATCCATAAACCGTTATGAGTCCCAATATGAACTCTTTTAAAAAACTTTAAATGTAAAATTTTGTGCTTTCATCCACTCACTTTTAACTATTCCCAAATGTATGTAAGAAATTTTAAAAAGTAATGTGAGGGAAAAATCAATCCATTAAATTTTTATTTATGGATACTACAAGTATACCACCATGTAGAAATTATCAGGCTGCTCTGGTCTTTGAAATGAATGTAAAGCACCTTCTTTTAACTGTCTCTTTTATTCTTTCAGTACAATATAAAATGTCTTCCAGAGATCTCCTCAATCAAAGCTGAATCACAATGCATGATTTCTTTTATATCATTCCAAACAACTGTAAGTTTGGAGTTTACACCACCAGTGTAAAGTACATCTGAGATACAGGGCTAGAAATGGTGGGCTAAATACAGGGAGCAATTATAGAATCAGGGTCAGAAAATCCAAAAGAAGTAAATATAGAAACCAAAATATGGTCAACTGCAAGACACAGGTATTGAACCAGAGGTCAAATCTAAGAAAACCATAGGTCAAAAGCATCCTGTCCATATAAGAACCAATAGTAAAATAAGATAAATGAACATAGGCAACATCATTGTTTCAGAACTGACCTCAGGCAGTGTTTCTGAAACTTGAGCATCGGCCAGAATCACCTATAGGCTACTAACACAAAGAGACCTGGGCTCTGCTCCCAGAGGTTCTCATCCTGCAAGTCTTGGATAAAAACTGACAATTTGTATTTCTAACAAGCTAGCAGGTGATGCTTATTCTTCTGGCCCAGAAAGGAGAAGACTAATATGAAGACTGTGCTAGTTAGCCCTTTTTCTCTATCCAATTTCTTCTGCAGAGAAGCTTTCTAGCTTTGAAAGAGGTAATATCATTGTGACCTCTACTTAGCTGCTAGGAGTCAAGAAGGGATTAAGAGTTAGAATCCTTGAAATGCTACATGATCGATCATGGGGAAACTTCTGGAAACCTTTTGAATGGTGAACCTCATCAGGGTCTTTCATAATCTCTCCCAGGTCCAAGCCTAAAACAAATTTTTCAAGTACATTCTCTTAGCAGGGATCCTCTAACATTAAATATTTGCCTAACCAATTCTGGTTTCAAAATTTTCAGCAAAGTAAATATTACTTTTTCAACTGTTTCTTACTTAGTCATCATTTAGTAAATACTGCAAAATTTCTGCACTGATTGGCTATAACAACTGGCTGGCCTTACAAATATAATTGCCACAGGATATCCAAAGTATTAGAAATCATTTTCATCAAACAGCTATTCTCAATGTATCATTGATGTTTTCCTATTCACTTCAAAATTTTAAATTCTTACATTCATTAATTTTTATTACATAATGGGATACAAATCATAATAGAGTCTATAAATCTAGAGTCAATTTTAAATCTGTTTTTAAACTTAAGGGCAACAGGAATTCTGAAAAATCTCCAATGAAAGTGTATAATGACGCATCTACTTTAAAAAACTCATCACAGGGGAATAGATACACTGAAACAGAAGACCAGTTGCATCGGCCATGAATAAATTGTGATCTATTAACACAATAAAATCCTACTTATTGAACAATACTGTGCATGCCTCAGATTTGTGGAAGTTCTTTTCCCCACAGCCAAGAGGCATTTCCAGGTCAATTCATTGGCAGGCTGGCTCCAGAAACACAGTTGTAATATACTAATGCTATTCACAAAATATTAGCTTGATGAAGAGGAAGCAAGCTACTTTCCTTAGTAACTAGAATAGTTAGAAAAATAAGAATAACGAGAAAAATTAGTAGTCGTAGTAGTAATACTAACAATGAACAATGAATATTCATATGATGTAACAATGTTCATTACTTAGTAATGTTCTAATATTGTGCATAGTTGTAAGATGTTATTGTAATAGAAATGAACAATGAACATTCACCCAATGTTCCTTACTTAGTAGTAATGTTCTAATATTGTACAAAATTATAATATTATTGTAATAGAAATCAACAATAGATATTCATACAATGGACTACTACTCAGCAAAGAAAAGTAAATCAACTACTGATGATTTATTCAACAAATTGAATTCATTCAACAACATGAATGAATCTCAAAAACATTAGGTCGAGTAAAAGCAAACACAAAAGAATATATGCAGTGTGACGAATTTATATAAAGCCCAAAAACATGTACACGTAATCTGACGGCAATCAGAAAGTGGTTGATTTTGGCACAGGGAGAATGGATCCAGAGTGAAGGGTCAGCAAGAAGCTTCTAGGAGTGATTAAAAATGTTCTATACCTTGTTTTGCACACTGCTTACATGGATATATAGGTCTGTCAAAAATGCATTTATTGAAGTTTAAATCTATGCATTTTACTGTATGTAAATTGCAACATAATTAAAACACGTGTTTTTAAACTTAACTGTAAGGAGAACAGTGATTTGCCAAGATAATGTTTCTTGAATTCAGTATAAAACATAATTTAGATAGAACAAATCCTTTGCTATTTAAAATTTCTATTACAGTGAAGAAATTAGCAGTCACAGATGTATGTTTATTAAATCAGGATTTTGAGCTATATTAGCTCAAAATATAGCACAGCATCATTGTTAACGGCACCTCCTTTACAATCAGAGGTGTCCTGATTTAAATGAAGACTTTTATGGTCACTTCAGCTAAAAGAAATCTTAGATATTATTTAGTAAAATTAGCTCATTTACTTTTCCTTTTCTGTTCAATCCGTATTTACTCAGCACCTACCATGTAGTTAAACATAGTAACTTTGTTGTTGCCACACTTCACAATGCCTCTTTGTTTCCATGATCAAAATATAAAATGGTACAAGAATTTTTCCCAAATGTAAAATTTACACCTGAGGACAAACTAAATACCAAAAAAAAAAAATTCAGGATTTACAAGGAAAATATAAATCAAGCATATGGGGGGAAAAAAGATATAAATTTTTGAGCTATAAAAAAACAAAGTATATAAAGATATTTACAAATATAAAATAAAGAAAACCTTTACCTGCTGCCCTGTAAAGTATTTTAGGTTCAAAAAATATACAAGGATTTTTATCCTCTATGCATGACAAAAGAAGTCCTTTGGCCTGGAAAGGGCTTCTGGGTATAACCACCTGCAAAAACAGATTTTTTAAAGACAATTTTAGTAAAATATATCCCAGTAAACTCACTTCTAAAAAGGGTTGATACTTGAATAACCAATTGTTACTAATTTAAAATAGATATTGGGTATTTATTTTTAGTCTCATTATCACTTATTAAGTTTATTATATAAAAATAAAAATGTCTTTTATTCAACAGATATTTATCAGATGCCTAACATGTTCTATTAACTCAGCATATATACTCTTCTCTTAAGAGCTAAACTTGCCTATATAAAAAGTAAAAGGTCTATGCAAAGATCATTCATCAAAGCAAAAAATGTAGTATTGTTAATATCTACCTCTGTTTATCTATAAAGAAATCTCTTCTACTAATAATCTCCTGCTACTTTCAAAGTACATACAACTCTCTTATCCAGTTTTAACATATTAAAATCTCCTTATTTCCCATGAAAAAAATATGGTCTTCATTCTACAAGTGAAAAATTAATCCACTGAGTTTTACGAACCAGGCACCATAGTGTCCAGTTACGGCAAAGCAAAAAGAAAACTGTGGCTAGTTCACATTTCCACTTCACAGGAAAGGGTCCCAGGAACTTCTTGAGAATGAAGGTGATGATGAGGAAAATGAAAATGACAGTAGGAAGTACATGGGTAAACTTGGCCAAGTACTCAGTGAATTAATTCATCTACTATACACAGCAACCCCACTAGGTAGCTATTATAATTTTCCACATTTTGGAAATAGACACTGAGGTTTAGAGAGAACAAGTAGCTTGTCTAAGGTCAGACTGCTTGCTTGACCTGAGATTCTCACCAAATTCCCACTGATAACAAAGCTCAAGCTCTTAACTTCTATATCATGTTGCCTCAAATCACAAACTTTGTCTAATTTTAAACGATTATAAAATAATTGTATAAAGACAAATCTTACATAGGAAGAGTTATGAAAATAAACTTGAATTTATCACAAAGATTCAAGATTTCCTGAGGCAAGCTATATTTGGCCTTCAAAGCCATTTTTATTGAAGGGTTTTATTTTTAAAATAAAAGAGAAAAAAAATAAAAATAAAAGAGCATCAAAAATGTCACTATTTTGCCGGGCGCGGTGGCCCAAGCCTGTAATCCCAGCACTTTGGGAGGCTGAGGCGGGTGGATCACGAGGTCAAGAGATCGAGACCGTCCTGGTCAACATAGTGAAACCCCATCTCTACTAAAAATACGAAAATTAGCTGGGCATGGTGGCACGTGCCTGTAATCCCAGCTACTCAGGAGGCTGAGGCAGGAGAATTGACTGAACCCAGGAGGCAGAGGTTGTGGTGAGCCGAGATCGCGCCATTGCACTCCAGCCTGGGAAACAAGAGCAAAACCCCGTCTCAAAAAAAAAAAAAAAAAAAGTCACTATTTTATTTTCTGTCAATGGACCTCTGAACACATTAATAACGGCGTCACACAATGTCTTTATCTTATATTCCTACTTTTTAGTTTCCCTTTATCTGCTTTCTTCATATTAGCCTTTTGTACTTTATATATATGTTCATTTTAGCTGGAAGAAAAAAAGAAAAAGAGGAATAAAGAAAATGAAGAAGAAAAAAGAAGGTAGGAACAGACAGAAAAGGACTGTTCCTAAAAGCAATTTAATATTATAAATATTAAATATGAATTAATGTTCCACTCAAACACAAAAATAACTTGCCTTGAACATGACTTCTTTCCCACTCTACAACTTCTAGCTCACATTCAAAAATCAGGCAACCTCTACTCAACTAAGATAAGCTTATAACTTTGATCTTGTAGAAAAAAACAAACAGGAAAACAAGAATGAAATATAGACAAATGTTCGCAACCAATTCCTGTGGCCAAAAAACAAATATACATCTCCGGATTCACACATCTGTGGGATTCTATAATGATCCCTGAAAAACTTATTCAGTAAATAGAAATAGAAAAGATGATAATACAAAAAATTAGGACACAAAATAATCAAAATATTTTTACCTAAGCTTTTGTGAAAGACAGGCTACTAAAAGGAGATGCTTCAAAAGTACTTGGTTGAGCAAGTATTATCTTATTTTAAACAGAAAAAAAAATCTAGGTAACAGTCTTCTCTCAGTCTTTATAACAAGTAAGAAACAGATGAAAAGCAGAAGTCATATCCCTCTGACTTTGAGGTAAACATAGAATAAACAAAAGATTTATTTAAATCACCCCATCATCAGTTAAGTGAGAAAGACTTAAGTTAGAAAGAAACATAAAGCTTTGAAAGAGAGGGGAGGTAAACCAACTATGTTCTTGGTCTTATTCTTTTAAGTCTATGAAGTTAGTTAATGCCAGAGTATAAAACCAGAGCTGTTTCAAAAAGAACTTTCTATAAAACTGGGCACTGGATAGCATACATGAAAGATACAGTTAAGTTCACATAAATTCCAAGAATCCTGTTTCTTTTCTTTCCTCTAAATAAGAATAGATATTAATAGAATGAACCAAAATGGAAACATCAAATAGAAAACAAATAAAGTACATAAATGAGGATACCTTGATTCCTGGACAATGGGCAAAAAATGCTTCAGGACTCTGAGAATGGTACAGAGCCCCATGGCCAACACAGCCCCAAGGGGACCGGATAGTGAGGCTTCCACAGTTAAAAAGATCCCCAGAGCGATAGCGATACTTGGCAGCTTCATTAACAATCTGAGGGGCAGAAAGACAGGGCATGGCATAATGAGTCCTTCCCTTCCAATCCGTCGTCTTTCGTTCTTTCTTTCTTTCTTTCTTTCTTTTTTTTTTTAAGACAGACAGGGTCTTGTTCTGTCACCCAGGGAGTACAGTGGTGCAATCAAAGCTCAACGTAGCCTTGGATCCTGGGCTCAAGTTATCCTCCCGCCTCGGCCTCCAGAGTAAATAGGGTGACCAACAGGTATGTGCTACCATACCCGGCTAATTTTTGTAGTTTTTATAGATATCGGTTCTCGTTATCATTATGTTGCCCAGGCTGGTCTTGAATTCCTGACCTCAAGTGATCCTCCCACCCTGGCCTCCCAAAGTGCTGGGATTGCAAGTGTGAGCCACTTTTCCCAGGCCCAATCCATTTGCTTAAACTATTCTATAAGATCTTTACATATATGCTCATAACAAAATGATAATTTTAATACATTAGTAAAAGGGTAATAAAATGTTCCTGGAATGCGGGTGGGGTGGGTGGAAGTGTTGAGATAATACTTCAATACTTTGTGGACTGAACAATCTTAGAAATACTCATTCACTTACCTGATCAAATGCAGGGAAAATATAATCTGCAAACTGAATTTCTGCAATGGCAGTAGCTCCAGTGACTGCAATTCCAATTCCAAATCCAACAATTCCTTGTTCACACAATGGGGTATTAAAAACTCGATCTTTTCCTTAAAATAGAAAAGAAGAAAAAAGCTTATGTGGCAAATGAGAGTAACTTCATACATAATACATTTTAAAATACAGTAAACTAATAATGGGATGGAGAAGTATAGAACAGGTAGAGGAAATAGAAAATAAATAGTATGGCTGGCCACAGTGACTCGCTTCTGTAATCCTAGCATTTTGGGAGGCCAAGGCAAAGAGGATTACTTGAGATGAGGAGTTCAAGACCAACATGGTCAACACAGTGAAACCCTGTCTCTATTTTAAAAAATAGTATGGTGAATTATTTAAATGAAAGTACTTATTATATTAATTGTAAGTAATCTAATGTTTCAATGAAAATTAAAAACTGTCTTGCTAGTATAAAAGACAGAAAATCCCAATTAATTATTTGAAAGGAAGCACAAACTATAAAGACAAAGAAACGTTGTTTAAAAAAAAAAAAGAAGGAAAAAATATAAAATACAAAAACTAACCAAAAGAAAGTTGATGTCACTATATTAATAGCAGGCAAAGTAGGCTTTCAGGAAAAAAGCATACCGGAGATGAAGAAGGAAAATGCATACTATTAAGAATTCAATTCACAAGAAATAAACAATTCTAAACCTATACTTATCTAACAATGCAATGTTATCTAACCATGGAATGTCTAACAAATAAATAGAAAAAGTTAACACAACTAAAAGGAGAAATGGACAAATTCACCACATAGTGGGAAATGATGTTTTTTATGTACTAATCTTAATAACTGACAAAAAAGGCATACCAAAAAAACTGAGGGAGTGTGAAAAAATAGAGATGATTTAAACATGATCAGCAAACATGGCCTCACTGACATAAAAGGACACTGCACCCAAAAGCAAAGAATACAAATCCTTTTCAAGTAAACAGAAAACACTGACATTAATTGACCATATTCTGGACTACAAATCCAATGTCAACAAATTTTAAAGGATTTAAAATTACATATATTCTCTGACCACAGTATAATTAAATTAGGAATCAATAATAAAAAGATAATTAGAAAAATTATTATGCTAGAAATGTTTTTAAATATATGGCTAAATAACCCACAGCTCAAAGAAACTATGGTGGAAATTAGAAAGTGGTATTTCAAATTCAATAATAATGAAAAGACTATACATAACAGCTTATTGGTTCTGAAGGCAATATCAAAGATGCCTTTTTCAGACTATCCTTCCCACATTTAATGATTATAAACACTGGGCAAAATAAAACAAACAACTATTTAAAGGCATTAAAGGACCAAAAGTAGGCATAAACTGGAGTCTTGACTCTTGAAAGAAGTTAAGCCCAGTGGATGACCAAGACGTTCATAAGGCTTGTCCTGTGAAAGGACTCCCCAGTCTATGAGTTGGACAGCTAGAATTCAAACAGACTCAGTCTGGTTGATCTGAGGTGTCAGAAAATAGTCTGGGGCTACCAGTGGTTGAAAATGAGAGACTAAATCCCTAAAAGAAGGGCACACACGGCATGGGGGAGCCCCAAAATCTGTGTATAAACTGATCAAATCCTTGCCAACACTTGTGCCTGCAGGGTAATCCAAAAGCCCAGCAGCAAATAATCTCTGCCAGTTGAAAGAGCTGTGCCCATCAACAAGGAGGTAAATTTTGGAGTTTGAGACTCTTCAAATTAGAGAAACCCTTTAGATGATCCATTCAAACCACTAGGTACAATTATATTAGCGTATAATTCAATTCTCACTTGACATTTCACCACCTCTCAGCTAATGCAAGCATTTCATTAGAAATTCTAATTTCAGGGTTCCGGATGGACAAAGACAATAGCCACAGTCTGGCCACATAACCAAATGTTTTAGGAGAAACCTGGTATTCATATTTCATTTCCATAATCCAAGGATACCAGTTCTTTTTCCATATGTAGAATTCACTTTTAGCTTAATTATTCCCTTTGAATATGAACGAAACATGGGGCAGGTGCTGGGAAATGCCAACCAGACACATCCTGTAGTTTACCACCCTATAAGCAGCTGCAAAAACTGAAAGCGTGATTCATACTCATCATGATCTGTAACTATCTTCTGAAATTGTGACCTCTGTTCCTCATCAATTCCCTATTTGACTGTGAGCAGCTTGATAATTTTTGAAAATCTATGATTCCATTGAACCAACAACAACTCGGTGGTATAAAATGAATGTAAATTCCAGCTGTCTCCCATGGAATTCACAGCCCTGGAATAAATACCTGAACCACCTTAACCAAACTAGCAGCATTCTTATTGATTCCTTGCTACTTCAAGTTCATGGGATTCAGATATTTTTCATCTCGGTAAGAAATTACAGCCTTGGTGCCAATAGAAAGTAGAAAAAAAATGAGTTTCTCAGAACTTTCTTACTCCAAAACATGTTTTATTTGAGAAAATAGTTTAACAACTCTCTCTGACAAGTTTCCATGATGTAGCAACTTCAACACTAACTGTTAAAAATCTGTTTCTATTTTCTCCCAGATACTGATTGAGAGTAAGAACACAAATAAGATGCACATATTGATGACTTCCTCTATCTTATGGTGCAATTAATCCAATGTAAAGTTCCTGTAGTGCCCTGTAAGTATCCTAATAGATGAATGAATGCACACAGTGACTGTGCTATGAGCCAAGAGAGACCTGGGTTTAAGTGTTATATCCACAAATTACTAAACACTCTAAGGCTCCATTTCTTATATGCAACAGAAAAATTATAATACTGAAAAGACTAAAATAATTCATACATTTATTCAACAAATGTTTTTGAAGTACTTAATATTACACAGTTTCCTAACAGCAGCAAACAAAACGAAAACATTCACATCCTCATGAAGGATTCTAGTCAGAGGAAACAAAATAAATGAAAGAAGCATTTAGTTTGTTAAATAATAAAGCATGGAGTGGGGGGTGGGTGGGTAGAAACTAGCTGTGATTTTTAAATAAGGAGATTGGGAAGGCCCCACTGAGAGGTGGCAGTTAAGCAAAGAGCTGAAAGAAATGAGGATGAGTACCAGGCATATATCTAAGACAATAAACATTTTGGGCAGAGGGACCAGCAAGTACAAAAACCATGGGGTAAGAAAATGTCTAACACATCAGAGGGAAGGCAAGGAGTCCAGATTGCCTGGTCTAGAATGAAAGAAAGAGTGGTAGGAAATAAAGTCAGGGAGTTAAAGGATAGAATGGGGAGATGACAGAGATCAGACAGGGCCAGGGAGGACATGACATTGTAAACACTCTTAAATGTGAGAATGAGTCAGAAAGCAGGTGAGTCAGGAAAACAGGAAGTTCTTGAGTTCATGCCATTCTCTGAGCTGCATTTCAACAAGATGCCTCTGACTGGTATTTTGTAAATAGCCTGTCAATAGCAAGGGTGGACACCACAAGATTGATTATCAGATACTGCAATAATCCCAGTAAGAGATAATGATGCATAATAGCAGGGAAGGTGGAGACATGGTGTGGGACTCTGGATATATTCTAAAGATAGAGCTAAAAGGATCTGCTAATGAAATGGATGTGGAGTATGAGTCAGAGTAATACTAAGAATGATTCAAAGTCTTTTGGCCTGGGTAACCTGAAGGACAGAGTTCCCAGTAACTGAGAAAAGGAAAATGAAGAAGCATGTTGGGTGAGAGATCAGGAGCTCAGGTTTGGAGATGTTTACTTTGAGATGCCCTCAGATATTCAGGTAGAGCTATCGATTAGATTGTTGGATATAAGTTGGAAGTCTTAAGCATAAAGATAGCATTTAATAACAAGGGATCAGATAAGATTACCTAGAAAATTTAAATGGAGTGAAAAGAATAGATCTAAGATTGTATCCTAGATACTCCAAGGTTAACAAGACAAGCAGGTGAGATAATCACCCAAGCTGTAAAGGAAAACAAGCCAGGGTTTGGAGGAAAACCAGGATAATGTGCTGTCTCCAAAGAAAGTGTTTCCAAGAAAAGAGTGATTAACTTGTGTCTATACCGCTATTAGAAAGTGAGATGAGGGCTGAGGATTTTATCATTGGTGACCTTAACATGACTGTTTCTGCAAAGTAGGAGAGAGAAAAGAGAGAAAGAAAAAAAAAAAAAAAAAAAACTTGATTGCAGTGACTTCAAGTCAGAATAGGAGAACAGCGGCCGAGAAATTGAAGACCATGAGTAGTGACAATTATGTGGATAAACGTTGCTATAAAGGAGAAAAGACACCAAGCACACTATGGCTCACACCTGTAATCCCACCACTTTTGGAGGATCACTTGAGCCCAGGAGTTCGAGACCATATAGCAAAACCCCATCTCTACAAAAAATAAAAATAAAAAAAAAAAAAAAAAAAAAAAAAAATCCAGATGTGGTAGCACATGCCTATAGTCCCAGCTACTCAGGATGCTGAGGTGGGAGGATTACTTGAGCCCAGAAGGTCAAGGCTGCAGTAAGCTGAGATCACACCACAGTACTCCAACCTGGGCAACAGAGTAACATTCTGTCCCCTCTACACAAAAAAAAAAAAAAAAAAAGAGAGAGAGAAGAGAGAAGAGAAAGGGAACAGTCACACTAGAGGGAAATATGGGGTCAAGAGAGATTTTTTTTTTTTTTAATGCAGTCTCACTCTGTCACCCAGACTAGAGTGCAGTGGCTCAATCTCCACTCACTGCAACCTCCACCTCCTGGGTTCAAGCAATTCTCCTGCCTCAGCCCCCCGAGTAGCTGGGATTACATATGCCCACCACCACGCCTGGCTAATTTTTGTATTTTTAGTAGAGACAGGGTTTCACCATGTTGGCCGGGCTTATCTCAAACTGCTGACCTCAGGTGATCCACCCACCACAGCCTCTTAGAGTGCTGGGATTACAGGTGTGAGCCATGCCGGGCAAGAGATTTTTAAGATTGAAATAATGACAGCCAGCATATTTGCAGGCTGACAGGAATGATCAGTACAGAATATTGATTATTTTGAGAAAATTAATAAAATGGAGAAAAGGAATAATAACTGGAACCATGTCTTCGAAAAGGTGACAGGGAAGAAGGGATCTAGTGTAGAGGGGTCGATAGGAACCTTTAGATCAGGTGTCCCCAAACTACGCATGGGCCGCATGCAGCCCCCTGAGGCCATTTATCCGGCCCCCCACCACACTTCAGGAAGGGGCACCTCTTTCATTGGTGGTGAGAGGAACACAGTATGTGGCGGCCCTCCAACGGTCTGAGGGACAGTGAACTGGCCCCCTGTGTAAAAAGTTTGGGGACGCCTACTTTAGATTCTTTCAGAGTGCAGGAGGGAAGAAGGCATAAGGGCACTGATGCTGGTACATGGATACATGCAGTGATAAGAGCTTATCCAAGTTCTTGTTAGCGGCATCTATCTTTTCAGTTAAATGTAAAACTACCTTATTAACTAAGAGTAAGGATGGGGGAAGCTGTTTTTGAGGGGGGTGAAATGCATGAAATAGCCCTCTGGGAGAATGGAAGAATGAATGGACCAGGACCATGAGGCATGGGCAGGCAACATGAGTACCCCGAACTTCCTAGCCTTGAATTTAAAGATCAGTTGCATGATGGCATGTTTTGCTCCAGTGACATTCAGCTCAAGATTCACACAGAGGGATGGATTTAACAAGAATTAGGTTTTGCCAAGCAAATATGGAATTTTCACTGGGTATAGAAGAAAGAAAGGTGATCAGGGAAATGAAAGACAGCAATAAGGTGGTAAAATCCACAGATCTTAAGAATCGATAAGGTCAAAAGATGTTGGAATGAAGGTACCAGAAGCAGTGACCTAGAGAGAGATTCAAGGTGCTAATCAGAATTGAGGATGCTTCAAACTGAGATTGTGGAGAGACTGCAGTTCATGCTAATGACAAGAGTATGCCTGTGAGAATGAAAGCCTGAGGTAGGATGGAGGATAAGATCACCAGAGAAGAAAAGGACAAGAAGCTGAGAAGTAAAAATATCGAAAAGACCATCAACAGTAGTGCTGGAAAGAGCGATAGTGAGCCAGGCTGGGAGCAAAGAGGATCAGCCTGAGGTTCATAAAGGACAAGGAGAGAGAGTGTCAGTGCTTAGCACCTGCCTGGCACAGTGACAGTATTTAACACATTTTTAGTTTGAAAGGATACATTAGATAAGGAGAGCTAGTTTCTTTGGATTTAAAAATCACGTGTTTTTTTCTGCCCCATTCTCAGCAACTGGATTAAGTCTTTTTATACTTTCTACTCGGCTATTTGGTATTTGGAACCAACTTTCTCAAATTCAATACTATTAAATAGTGTACATGTGATAATATAGTAATTTCACACACACCACACAGTTTAGCTCAAGAAACGAATGTTCCTGAAATATATGATAATTTAAGTCATTTGTCCAAATGATGACTAAAACAAAAGATGTTGAAATTCCTATCTTTTAAGAGCAGCTGGGGTCTATAATGACTCAGTAAGTTTCGAAGGCTCAAAAGAAGTTGCAAGAAGGAGTCTATATAAATCAAAGTACTGCAAACCATGCTCAGCCAATGTTTAATTAGGTGGTTAGTGGCTTTGACTTCATGTGAAGAAAAAAACTATGCCTCCTCCCAAACAATTCCTCAACGCCCAGTAGCTTTGATTGGGGTGGGGGGGAGTAAATACCATCTAAATCACTTCTTTCTAAACCTCAGATAATTGAATAAAATTAACATTTCTGATACATTTATTGCTATAAGTAGTATAGATAACTAGACTAAAAGAAATAAATATTTATATAACATGCTATTTTCTTATATAGTGCTACTCCTGCTTTGTATACCTCCATGATCTCCTAAGTCAATAAAAACATTTGTGCAATGCCAGATGGCTGACTGTATGTATATTTGACTTATCCATTTCTCATGTGTTGAAGATCAAGCATAAAAATCATACCATAACTTTCCAATAGTGTTCTTCTTTTGTAAAGGGAACATGATTAAGAAGTTCTACATTACTGGCCATGCACCATCTGTTAAAGATATTGTCCATTACATAACACTAAATTTCATATTAAAATCAAGAGGTTACTTCTCTTGCTAAGCAGTTAGAGATGGGTTGAACTGAGTCCACCAGTGAGCCCTGTTCCCTAGCTAACATTCAGCCACAACTATAGACCAGAAAAATAGTGAAAAGAGGGCAGAGAAACAATTGAGAAAAAGAAACCAGAGTGGTGGCTCACACCTGTAATCCCAACACTTTGAGAGGTTGAGGTGGGTGGATCACCTGAGGCCAGGAATTTGAAACCAGCCTGGCCAACATGGCGAAACCCCATCTCTACTAAAAATACAAAAAATTAACCAGGTATGGTGTTGCATGCCTGTAAACCCTGCTACTTGGGAGGCTGAGGCAGGAGAATTGCTTGAACCCAGGAGGCAGAGGCTGCAGTAAGACAAGATCAAATCACTGCATTCCAGCCTGGATGACAGAATGAGAAAAAAAGAAAGTAAGAAAAAGAAAAAGCATAACTTAACGTGACAACCTATTACCTCCTGGTAAGTTAAGGGAATGGCTGAGAGTCTCGGTTTCTTCTGTCCTTAGATGTTTCTCTGAAGCTTTAATTAGTTTTAGAGTTTATCTGTGAACAACATAATCTGCAAGTTATTAAATCTACCTGGGATAAAATTAAATTTTTCTTTTTTCCATAAAGATCTCCGTAAAAGCAGATTTAAAATTCTCTCTCTCTCTAAGCAAGTTGTATTTCCTCAGGGCCTAGATTTGAATAGGTTGGAATATCCTTCTGGAAAATGATCAAATCCATCAGGGAAACAGCTCAGGTCCCAGAGTCTCTGAGCAGAAAGATAAATAAGAACATAAATATTTGTGACTAAGCTACAAAATAAACAAGGGAAATAAAAGTCATTATAGACACAATTGTAACAGTGGGAGACAGAAATAAATAATACATTCCAGTAATTTCAGTCATAGTATACTTGATAGAATATGTTGTGATTTCACAATATTTTAAAGCTTGATGATGAAAAATTTGATAAAGATAAAATCCATTTGTTTTAGGCTCAACTAAAGCCAAAATACAAAGCTAATCCAGAAGACCATTTCTCCCTCTTAAAAAATGGAAAATAGAACATTCTCTTCATGAGACAGGCCAGGAAAATGCTTAAAGAATAAATATGCAAACAAATTTTAAAAATTACTAAGTAGAATAACAATACAATTAATCTTGTACTAGGATACAAACTGGGATACTTCTGAGACTGTGAGGAGTTACTAAAAATAATAAACAGATGTTAGATGTTAACTGATCTACAACAGGCTTAAACTGGGTATTTCTAGGCAAACAGGGTAATTCAAGGGTTATAGTCACCTTATTATTAGAGTTACCTAATATTAACACCTAAGCAGAAAGTAATAAGGGGGAAATGGTGTTCCCCTTAATCTACCATATATCAGCATCCTAAATTAGGCTACTTATGATCCAGAGCTAGAAAATGAAAAAGAACACTAAATAATCAATCGTGTCATCAAGGTAATGGTCACAGTTTATTGCCTAGGGTGAACACTATGATGCATGCAGTACAGATCATCCATTTGTGAAGATCACCCAGCATGTTGCCTTGCTTGCTAAGAATTCTGCTGACTGACAGATAACAGCACTTCAGCTATCAGACCCTTCAGGGCCTGTTTTATCTGCAGTGAAACTCTAAGCCCAAGGTCATGCTTGGCATCACACATCCATTGGCTGATCAGTGTGAGAGTGCAAAGGCCTGATCATTTCAGCCCAACTAGGAACAAGTAGTTGGCAAAAGTCATTCCGACTGCACAGATCCCATAGGGTTAGCCATTGGTCCTGTACCTCTTGGGCTGTCATTGGTTCTGTACCTCTTAGGGACATCTCCCTCTATCTAATTTTGCTTTTGCTTTAAAGCAGCACTGTTTTTATGGTTCTATAATATGCCAAGTGGCACATGCCACCAAGGTTCCAAGGCTTCCAGATTTAGGAAGTTTACCTATATTTATAACTATCCTATAACAATATTCTTCAAATTGTTACCTCCCAGAAGCATTGTTTAGAAATAGTTGTTTGTGAACCTTGTCCTATAGTTTCTACATCTATTATTCTGAACATTGCAAGGCAAGATATCTGGGTCATCATAATGGGTAAGAGATAAATTAAAGAAGATAAAAACCAACCAGGAACAAATGTATGTGCTTAGTAAATACTTACTGAATGAATGTTTATTAAATGCAAAAGTCACTCTGTAATCAATGAGTCTGCAATTCTGGGTATAGATACAACAATGTCAACACACAGCAAAGCCCAAATCAGTTCCAAGGATTCAGTGACTAGATTACAATTTGTAAGTTCCTCTGCTAAGAACACAGACTCATTCATTCATTAGCAGTCCAATCGTACCTACTACAACATCCTGAATTTACCAGTCATTGAATAATATTATTTGAATGAACAAGCTTAAAAAACCCACCATTTTGGACGAAAGGGACATCTAAGTCTATGGCAATCATGATGTGGTAACACCAAGTACTAAGATGTCTAGATATGTCAGCAAGGCAGACTTAGTTTAGTTGAAATAGGTATGTACTATGTAATATACACGTGAAATTTTTCATTTAAACAATTAGAAAATGTGACAGTGAAGACAGACTATAGGCCCACCCAAATATAAAGATTCTGTGTATAGTCCCTTGCACATCGTGGAATTTTAAAAATATTTGTTCAATGTATGAATAAATGAAAAAATGAATGACCAAAATAATATAGAAATGACAGTCAAAATCACAGAAACTAAGAATCAGGCCAGGTAACAATATTTTGAATATCCAATTACCCACACACAGATCAATGGATTATTTCATGATTTTAGGTAGCCATGTATTAGAGAAATTAATTTTTTTAAAGACAGAAAAGAAGAAAAGTCACAATTTTAAGCAACTCATAGAAAATGAAATAGAAAACGTCTAGTTGACGGTTAGCCATCATGATTATGATACAAAAATGTTCAGTATCATAGACTGAGGTTTTTCAAACCAAGTCTAGATATACAACTTTTAAGGGAAAAATGTGTTCTAATGTCAACTTAACCCACTTTTAATATGTTATTTTAATACACATGAAACAAAACTTAGCAATCATTACCCTGATTAAAAGACAAAGGCAAAACAAATTTATAAATTAAACACAAAAATAACTATATTATCGATTAAATTCAAATTAACAGCAAAAATATAGCATAACGAACAATGGTTTTCTCCTGAAATGACAATGCCAACAAAGCTTTGAGTCTAATAATATATTTAATCTCTTTCTGTTTTTGTTTTTACTTTAATCATTCTAATGAAAAGAACAGCTATTCACCTAAATGCACTGTACAAAACAGTACTGATAACCTCATGGTTTCCTTAACCAGTTAAGGACCTTGTACCAAACAAAACCACTAACAAGCAGTCCTTGAACACTAATTTAAGGAAGTCACTTAAAGTTATGGTTGGTATCACAACCATATTGAAATCTGCATTATATGTGTGCCTTATTCAATTATCACTAGACGCAGGTATAGAAAATTCTTTTTGTACTTACTGATATACTTACTTCTAATGAATTGTTACAAGTTGCTCTATTAAAAAATGGAATCTATAAAATGCACCTGCCTGCAACTTGAATGTCATCTCTATAAAGCAGGCTCTTTTGGGTGTGGCAAGCAGAGGTGCTTCTAGCACTGTTAATTGAATCTCAGTGAAAGCTTCATACACTTCAGACAATACGAAGTAACTGGCCTTCACATACCATGACACAATAATACACACCAACACTAATTTTATCATGTGGTAGTATCTAGTCATATGGCAAATGATTCAGACGACTCAGACAATGCTTACATTACCTTCTCAAGATTATCGTTAACAGTAAAACCCCAAATTTTAAATCTCATAGAAAAATGTGAGAACTCCCAGAATACATTCCTGGACACATTGGGTTAGTTAACACCAGTTAGAGAAACAATACCCCAGGCAGGGGGAGTGTGGATAAATAAAATAATTGACTACATTGGTCAATTTTAGAAGAAAAATTCTACTTAAGACTACGTTAGAGGGGGAAAGGTATTCTTAAAAATAAACTACCCATGGAGGTTGCGGCAATTGTTTAAAAGCACTATTTTAGAAACCTCTCGCTCATCCCACCAAAAAAACAACTAAGCACCAAACAAGACTCAAAAAAAAGAAAACCTTAAAAACAAAACAAAACAAAAAAAAACTTTGCATTATTATGAAGTAAATTAATCTTTTATTTTAAAATTAATTTCTAAATTAAAGAGAATATAAGTATATTCCTTTATGTATCTACTGGGGGAAAAAATAAATTCAAGGTTATATTTACCAGTAATTGCGCAAGGGGTAAAAATGTGTTCTCTAAGTAAATTAAGAACTAGAGAATTAATGTGATAGAATCAATGTGATAATTTAATGATGTGTAAAAACTATGACAGAGTATGAAAAAAGCCCATAGAAAAACTAATTACAAAATTAAAAAATCCTAGTGCTATTGAAAACCTTTCCACTAGCTTCATAGTCGTCAAATAAGGAAACTGAATCCTTACTTAAGTGGCTAGACCAAACTCAATAGCCAGTAACTGTCAGCTTGACCCCCGAATCAACAATTGCTTCCTTCTGCTACAGAAATTTCTTCCTACATTGTCTCTTGCAAACTACTCAACTCACAAATGCTGCAATATATTAAATTACACCTTGTTATCTGGCATCACAGCCACGAATACGAAATAGTTTTAAATAGGTAATCTGAATGTAATAAGTCTTTGAGGACAGTGTCCCAAAATTCCATCATATGTTCTCCAAAAACCAATGCAAATAAGACAGCTACTATAAACTGTCACAGCAGGAGGTCTAGCTACGAACAATAAAATAAAATAAAAAGCATGTTAAGAAAACAGGAATAAAAATGATCAAGAAGACTTAAGTAATTAGGAATATATTTTTAAAGGCCTTTTGGAAAAACAGCTAATTCAAACTTTGATTCAACAATAAATTGCACAGCTAGATAGCACTGTTAACCCTGTTCCACTGTTACTCTGTGGAAATTTATACATGTTTCCATCTCAAAAAAAGGTAGTGTAAAATCTCCAAACTTGTAGCTAAAACTAAGATGTTACTGGTAGTAAGGTGTCAAGTTGTTTTTACATAATCCACTCATTTAAAAAAATGGGCACAGGGGAAGGGAAACAATTAAATCGAAAAAAGTCCTCAAATCAGTTCAGATTCAATGAAATTTCCAACTCACTATATCATATATCAATCTTACAGTTCAATAAATTATCTTAATTATGATAGTTATCAAAAAAATTAAAATGCTCTTGAATTTAGGCATAAATTTTAAAAAAATACTTTTACTTTATAAAAGAAGCCTTAAAGGGTAAAATAAAAATAATTTTGATACTTAAAATTTGGGTTTTCTTTGTTTGCCAAGAAATTCAACTACTATCTATTATCAATTGCTAGATTAGAGACTACTAAAAATATGGAAGATTAGAATGAAATTATCTTAAGATGAACAAAGTGCTGTTTGTCACAACTTAGATAAGACCTTTAATTAATTAGTTATATCCTAAGAGAGGGAGCAAACTGAAGATATATTCTTCTCAAATATACCTTCCTAATCTTATTACATAGATGTTGTAAGAGATAGTATCAAGTTCCCCCAAATCACCTCTTGACACCATCAGAGGCTCTGATTCTGACCCAGTAAAAATATATCACTTGATATAACTTGTTTTTATATGTACTTGACCATGTGCAAAACACTGTAGTTAGTTGCTACAAATGACAAAGGGATAAATAAAACACCATCCTGTCCTCAAGCAACTTACAATGTGATAGGAAGACAAGTCAAATATAACTACGATGTCAGAAAATGACACACAAATAAAATGCTATTAGAGGGGAGGGGAATTCTTTTAGGGGTGGAGGACTCATACAAAGCTTTATTAAAAAGAAGACACTGAATCAGGCACTGAAGAATGGGCAGAATTTTAACAGGCATAGGTAGAAGAAGGAACAGTGTGACCAAAGGCAGGAAATAAAGGGCAAACTCTGAATTGGGAAGCGAACTAAGAAAGCTGAAGTGTAAGAGGATTAAACACAGTAGTGGGAGATAAAGATAGAAAGTTTGGTGTATATAAGCAAGTGACTATAGTGGTTAAAAGCATGGGCTCTGAAATCATGATATATGGGTTTAAACACGGCTCCACCATTTCCGAGCTGTGTGATCTTAGATTGTGCTTCAGTTTCCTCATTCACAAAATCAGGATAAAAATTACTAACCTGGCTATCAATCAGAGTTGATCTGAGGATCAGATAAAATAAAGCACATTCAAGTGCTCTGCAAACCATAAAGCACTATAAGATGTATAATGCTATTATCAGGATAGTGTTGAGGAAAATAAAAAAGAGAAAGAATTTGAGAAACACTGTAGAAACAACAGGACTTAACTGTTGTTAGTTGAGAGGCATGTGGCAGCCGAGAATCCTCTGACAACTGGCACTGACAAGTACTGAGGACTGAGGATGTTGCATGGTCTTTAAGGATCCAAGACCATCAGCTGAAGGAGCCCACTAGGCATGTACTGGGCTCATCCTCAACTTCTATCCACTCCAGCTGGAAGATGTCTACAGTACCTTGAGTCACTGGACAATATGAATTATCTATCTGGGATGAAGGGTGTGGTGGGAAATAAAGTTCAGCCATAACAGCAAGGCTGTGATAGGCAATTCTAAACTATGAATCCAAATCTGGATCCATTACCAAGACCATGAATGGGCACCAAGGAGGCACATATCCAAACATCTTCATCTAAAAATCCTGAGGTTTACCACCAGAGGGGGGCTATAGACAGGAAGCTTGGCCACTGCTCACCTGCAAAAAAGAGACCCCAAGAGTGAGAATGAAGGGCTGAATATCAAAGGCAACTCCTGGATTAAAGAACAATGTTACTGCTGCAGCTATGTATCCACAGCGACTTAGAGACTACACAGGTCAAGGATTGAACCCAACGGAGGGGGCCCAAAGCCCTCCAAGCACTGCTTGGAAATGAGGGGCACCTGATCCTAAGAGATCACAGTTCTTTTCAAGCAAGCCCTGACTCTTCACTCTTCCCCGTAAGGGTCCCTGAGCTATGTGCTGTGTGCTGTTTGCCACAACATTTGAGTAAGGTCCTTATGACAGACATGGTGATCCACAAAGGTACCAGCATGAACCTGGAAGTACAAGACCAGCTCAGTGTGCCAAGAGCACCAGTCTTCAGAAATTGTCCAGCACTAGTTTTGTTGAGGGCCATGGGCCCATAGAAGACGTATTATAACTAATAATAAATCAACCACTAGTGTTTTGATACTTCATATAAGCTGAAATTTGCTTCTGTGTATGGTCAGTGTGATTCTGAGAGATAAAATTTCTATACTTTGCAAATCACTCTGTTATAAATGAAATAAATGATTATGACCTGAATGTTTGGGTTTCAGGAAATATGACTATATAACTAGTTAAGCTTAAATTAGACTTCCCTTTAAGTGACGTATTTAAGCTTTTCAGCCTCTCCTTTAACACTTGAAAAGAAAAACACAAAAAACTCATTTCAGGCAAACTGGGATTTACTATGTCTTTAAAGAATAACAGTCTTGTCATGTAAGAAAGAAAAACTATTTTGGTCTTCTGTCTTTTACTAAAATCAAGTTTCTTGATGTAGCTATACAAATTTCTTAAATGGAGCAACCTAAATTCTAAGAGATTAAAGTTGGAGTTTGGAGGAATACACAATAAAAATGTAGTTTTTCAATTAATGTACACATAGCTGATGCTGAATAAACAGATTCCAAAGAAAAATGTATACAAAAATATCTCTGAATAAACCTGTAACGACTACACAGCGCTTGAATACAACCAAAGCTGTTTTTCCAGAAAATCAAAAGAAGTATGTTCATCATCCTTGTGATACCAGCTTCAATTTAAGGGCAAGCCATCTAAATTTTTCATTTTAATCTTCCTTCATTTATATGGAAATGAGATGTTTCCTAAAACATATCTGTACCCAGTACCTACGTCAACACCAAAGCTCAAAGCACACAAATTCCTCCAGCTGATTTCTGACTGTAAGTGAAAACAGCATGCCAACATCATCTATCATCTAAAACCCTTGTGCGTCATTCACCAAGGAGGACATTACCAAGCTGTCAATTTCAATTAACCTGCCTAGCTTTATAAATAGCCCAAACTGCCCTATCTAAATAGGCTGGTGCCCTTTTCTCAGAAACAAAGGGAACAATATGACAAAGCACAGAAAATAAATGAGCTTTCCCCTTTGTAAACAAAAGAAGGTTGACATTAAATGAATTCTAAGTCCAAACTGAGGGCCTATTAATAAAACAAAGCTCAAGAGAATGAAGAATCAGTTTTAACCAGAAAATAAACAATATTCACTAACTACATCTGATATTGTTCTTTCAAAGTATCTGTGAGTCTCAATGCTACTGGAACTAACTCAAGATCCACATACAGGCAGAGAACTCAACAGAGACACCATAATTACAACCCTTAATATGGTACCAAATGCAATACAGTTTAAAAGCCCCAAATGATTCATGTTTGGCCAAAAAGAAAACAAGTTAATTTTAAAAATTAAATAATATCATTATATTCTAAATCTGAAATGTTTTCTAATTTTCATAACTTACAACATCACCATTTCTTATGCTAGCTCTAAATGTTTCTTCATCTAAAATCAATTATAACCAACAAATCCTACACATCACTTCTACAATCTAATTACTTGTGCACAGCATTTTTCTAGTTCACACTCCAATGAGCAAATAAAAACAGAATCAAAAAACACATCAATGAGATGTATCAAAAAGCAGAAAATAACTGGTACAGATCATATCAGGCTAGTGAATCCATGAGTCCATCTAATATTTCCATTGTGTGGAAAACACAGTTGGCTCATATTAACCCTAAGTAAAATATATGTGAATTCATGTGTAAGTACACACACATGCACATGTGTCATCCGAGCAATGTTTAACAAGTTTGTCAAAAATAGCATAATATAACAGTGGCATTTCACATATATTTAGGACAGTATTCAGCTCACTGAAATATCTAGGACTCAATCAAAAGCTAAGAAGTTAAATAAAAAAGATTTCTGAACAATCAAAAAAGATGAGGCTGGGCGCAGTGGCTCATGCCTGTAATCCTAACACTTTGGGAGGCTGAGGCAGGGAGATCACCTGAGGTCAGGAGTTTGAGACCAGCCTGGCCAATATAGTGAAACCCCGTCTCTACTAAAAATACAAAAATTAGCTCTGTGTGTAGAGGTACGTGCCTGTAATCCCAGCTAATCAGGAGGCTGAGGCAGGCGAATCGCTAGAACTCAGGAGGTAAAGGTTGTAGTGAGCCGAGATTGCACCACTGCACCCCAGCCTGGGCAACAGAGAGAGACTCCATCTCAAAAAAAAAAAAAAACAAAGATGACAAACCTGATTGACTACACTTAGAAGAGGTTCCTTAAACTGTCACTCACATTAGCTTCACAAAATCCCATTAGAAGTCATTCACTGATATGCAATATACTTACTGCATCAGTTAAATGAATCATCATTTTATTTCCTTTCTTTGCACTAAATCATGATAACTGGTTTTCCATTCTTCATTCATTCAACCAATCTTTGTGTTTGGCATGATTATGGGCATCATGGGAGACAAGAAGGTGAATGTAATAAATAAGTAAACACATGGCTAAAAATAAGTATAATGGGTTACAGGTACAGTACTAGATGAAAACAGACAATAGTTTAAAGGAGTTTCAGATAGCAAAGGCTATAAGGAAGATGAGCAGGGTCCAGAATAGCGGTAGGATTTGAAGTGGAAAGAAGGCTTTCTGAGGAGCAGAACAACATAAGAAAGGCAGACAGGCAGAGAAGATTGGGGGCAACTTGTGGGTAATGTGAGTGTAGCCAAGAACATGGGTGAAAAAACTTGAAGCTAGAGACAAAAGTTTTATACTAAGCTATGAAAACTGGACTTTACTATTAAATATGGAGAAGATTTTAAGTAAAGAAGTGTTATAATCAGAGCTTTATTTTGGGGAAATCAATCTCACAGATATTTTTAAATTAAGACTAGGAAGGAGAGTGAGAACAAAGACTCATGATAATTATTATATCATTTGGATCAAAAATACTGAGAACATGAACTATGATACTGGCAATAGGAACAATAATGAAAGAAGCCCCAAAGTAAAACCAGCAGAGCTTGACAGCTCTGATGTCTTAAATCTGAGTGTTCTGAGGACCCATAAGCAGGATCTAAGAGAAAGAGCTCAAGTCACCAAACAGAAGAAAATGCAAGTAGATCAGTTTTCTACACTAATCTAAAACTAACAAGCATATATGCTGAAAGATGAGTTTCACTTTGAAATAAAGTGGCAATGGACACTTCTTTAAAATGTCAGGTCTATTTTTAAGCAAAAGGTGAGTGAAAAGCCAGAAAGTATCATGAAGACCATGGAAGCATTAGTTTGGTCAAAATCAGATGGCCTACTAAAATCAGCTGAGATACAGAGTATAATCAAGCATTTCAGAACTGAAGAAATCTAAATGTATTCTATAATATAGGATTTAACCTATCTCCTCAAAACCTCAGGTTTAGGTTTCTAATCTATGTCTGACCCTACTTTTCCATGAAAATTGCTTTTATTGAGGTCAGTACCAATGGTCTCCAAATTGCAACACCCAATAGGAATTTCATTCCATGTGTAACCCCTCACCACTGCTCTGGATCCTTGCCTCTGCATTCGCCTCAACTTCAAACAATCACAAGCCTGTCAATTCTCCCTAACCGACAGGTCATCACCTACTCCTCCCCTCCACTACCACAATTTAGACTCTCATGACCTCTCAGATAGGTGCTGTGGTTCTCAGACCCACAGCAGCTGCTGTTTCTGAAAACTTCTTAGAAGTAAAGACTCTTGGGCCCTACCTCAGACCAACTAAATCAGAAATCCTGGGGGTGGAAGCCAGCATTCTGTTATCTAAGAAGCATTCCAAAGGCCTCTAATGCACACTGGAGGTCACGACCCCTGGACTCAGCCATCACCTCACCCCAGTCTCTCTGCTTTTAGTCTCAGCTTCTCTATGCTGTGGCTAGTTATGTTTTAAATTACAATTTAATCACTCCACTACCACCTTCTTGATAGTCTTCAACATGTATGAACTGATTTTAAACATAAAAAATTAATAGACACCAAAGGTTAAATTATTTGTATTCTAATGCGACCTGAATCTGTACATACATAAAATACTTTTATAAAACTAGCAATAACTCCTTATATTTGAAAATATATATCACTAATATTTTCTTCAAAGAGAACACAAAACCAATACAAAGAACAACATTAACTAACAATCAGTTTCTTCAAACTTAATCACAATGTCAGGTTTAATCACAGAAAGATGAGGTCTCAGGACTGGTTTCAGTTGTGAAACTTGGGAAAGTTATTTCATTTCTTTGTACCTTACTTTATGTATCTGCAAAGTGGGATAAGAACAGAACTAAGTTTACAGGATTTTGAGAATTAGGTGAGTTAATATTCATAAAGTTCTAAGAACAGTGCTGGGCACAAAAAAGCACTCTAAGAGTTTGCTGCTACTGTTAACCATCAGTATCATTATCAATATTATTATATTAATGTAGCAAGTATGTGTGTATGTAAGCATAGTACTGCTAACTGTCCCCCAATATTTATTCTCCCCTTCTCCCACAGTAACAGAACCCCAGAGTTTTAGCTGAGTGAGCACATGTCCACACAGAACAAAGACTGTATTTCCCAGCCCCTCTTCCCTCTAAGTGTATTTTATTAATACAATCTCCTTCGAATTATCCTCAAGATTCTGCCAGGTGACAAAGAGACCTAAGGGCCTCTTAAAATGATTTTCAACCAATTCTCCTTATTCTAAAGCCCCACTCCATTCATCCCTATTCCCAGAAGTACTTAGTGTTGCCAATTCCTAAGCCTTTGGGCAATTCTTTAATGTAAACCAGGCTGGTTCTTGGCTGCCCAACTGCCCACTCCAGATTCTGTTTTTCCAAGCCTCCTAAGACCTTTACCTTCCAGCTTCCAACATTTTCCTCAGGTTGTCTCCAATCCCATTCTCCCCATCCCTATGGATTTAGGCCTTTACAAAAAAGATTCCTTGATATTTTAGTGTGGTTTGGGGAGGAACAAAAGTAGATGCCTATGTTCAATCGTTTCTTTTTCCAGAAGTCTCAGCTGCCATTTTCTATCAAAATTCTTAATACATAATTTACTTCTGTAATTTAAATTCTAGCCTAAATAAAAGAAACAAAGTTACTGGCCATTCTTTTTATCATTTTATATTGTTACTTCATTCTTACACTGTTATTTCACTTCCCTGTAATTTTGCCTGGGCCTATGCATACTGTGATTTCCTTAAAGGCAGGGACCACATCTTTAAAATTTTAGTGCCTTCCAGAGCAAGTTCGCAAACTTGGCTGCACATTTGAAACACCTGGGGACCTTTTAAAACTCCAACACCCTGGCCACACTCCACACCAGTAACTCTGAATCTCTGGAGTGAGACTGACATTGTCAGTATTGCCGCATATGTGCAAGGCAGGAAAGCAGTGCTGTGAAGCAAACAGCGTTGTAGCTGTCAGAGGCCCGTTTCAAATATTTCTTCCACATATGTACACAAAAACACAACACATACACACACACACACACACACACAGAAAGGCATCTGCCTTCCTAGGATGGCATCTCCAACAAGCTCTTAGTGCTAAAAAATTGGTCTCTGTAACCAGGAAAATAACCCAAGTGATCCCAGGGCACACTAAAGAAGTGCCTTAGCCCAGACAAAGCCTGGTGGTGTTTATTATACTTTAACAGTAACTACCTACTTCCTGTAGCCACTAGTCAAAGTGGTAATAGTATCAGTCAACACCAGCCTTTCTCTACTAAGCGTATTTCAGCCCACCACGGTCTTGTTATCTCTTGACAACTTGAGGACAATTGGTCCAGCAATCATATCACATGTGTGAGTGGAACCAGGGCTATTTTGAATGGCCAGCTTCCAGTTCTGCAGAAACTATAAAACTGACCCAACCAAATAAAACTGACAGAATTGCCAGGCCGCAGAAGCTCCAAAATATCTATGTAAGAGGAGCTTAGAGAACCATTCTAGTTGGAAACAAAAACTAGTGGCTTGTATTAAACTTACATGTTCATAGCAAGTTCATTGTTTTTACTTAGATTTGATGTATGCATGAGGTGGTCTGGGGGAAAGTCCCCTCAAGCACTCCTGATACCACAATATTAGCAAAGGCAAGGACCACTGATCCTTATGTTATTGCACCGCTGACACAGGCTTTTGTGTGTGTGCTCCAGAGGACGGACAACAGTCCACTCATGGCTGTGCACAGTAAAGAAGAGGACAAGCAAGGCAAGACCTTACCCAACTAACTGCTAAAGCCTCCACAAGAGGGATTCACAAGAGAAAGATAGATTCCATGTGGTCTGGAAGGGAGAAAACACATCAGATGCTAACAGTTGGATCGAATCCCTTAGCAATTCAGCAGAAATTAGAAACCAAAACAGACACAAATAATAGCAGAAAGAGATCTACAAAAATAAAACTGAACAAGGAAATTCTGATACATTATGTAACTACATACAACTCTCAGAAAGAATGCTGCCTGTTCTCTGATCCTGTATTCCCTGGATCATGGAGATATTCTAAGGGATATGGGAGGTGGGATGAAATAACAACAGCATTGGCACTATACTGCTACAAGAAAACTTAAACAGTGAAAGACTGTGCAGTAACTTGGCAGTTGCTCCCTTAGTGAAATGAATACTGTGCAGCTTAGGATCACTCAGGCTGGCAAAACCGAGAACAAATTTTACTGAAATTTTAGTTTACTGAAATCTTTAAAGGTAATGGGAGTTTAAGGTGGGTCATGAACTTCTTTCTACTCCATGTCTTAAGAAAGAAAAGGGTGAGCTAGAAATGAGGGCATATTAAGTTAATCTGGCCAGAAATGAATGAAGGGAATGCTTCATTGAGTCTATCTGGCTCAAATTCTGCTTACAAGTGTCTAAGAGAAATGAGAAGAGGCTGCATAGGTTGGAAGCTCCCAACGGATCCAGGTTCCCCTCCTGATTCCCCTTCAGCAAACAGCAGGGTGAATTCAGTCACGACAGAGAACACAACTAGTGCATTAAATGTATGTCAAGATAACAAACTTTCTCTTTTTATATAGAGTTATGCATTGTAATCAGAGTTGTAACTTTCTTTGACATATTGTACACTATAAATGCTTAATAGTTCTTGGACAAAAACTTTGCAAAATCTTTATTTGACCAATGAAGAAGTGCCTTATTCATGCAAATGACTGAGTTGCCTTACTGGACCTACAAATTTGTTGAGAAAGACTAAGTTTTCCTTTTCAGGTCCAACCTATCAGTGCTTAATTTAGATCTGAATAAACTCAGTGGGTTTATACTACTTAATATGGTGTATTTCTGCCTTTGATTACACAATTAAGATGTTCCTAAAGTGATTTCAAATTTCCTTTTGAGTTTTGACGAACCTCCACTTTTTTAAAGAACAAAATGCTCAAATTCAGTGTCTATAGGATATTGATTAAGAATGTACTACTAGGTTTGTATGTTTCCTTTTGGCTTAGAAACAAGTTTCTTTGTTTCTGCAGGACTTCAAGCTGGCAAAGAATGGAAAAGAGAAAAGGTGGGCTAAATGATCAGCCTGCCCAGAAACAGAGAAAAAATTCTTTAATACTAAAGATACTCGAGTTTCCAAGAGCCAGTATTATAGAATAAGAATCCTTTGACTAATTTATAATTGGCCAGATGCCACCACTTCTGGCTGGTGGCCAGAGGATCTGGAGGGGAGGGATGGCAGGATGCCACAAGAGAAAGTCAAGCACTTCATTGCTAAAGCTGCCTTTGGGTGTAGCTGCTCACCAGGAAACTGAAAACTTTTTGTCCAACAAGCTTCCCAAGTGATTTCTTAGCACATGACATTTGCCAACCTTTACCTAACTGATACTTCAACAACTCTGCCAATCAAAGCAACTGAAACATCTCATCTATGTAAAATGGGAACAGAAAACAAAGCACTGTGCTCTAATCTTCTATGACTTTTGTATAGGCAGTCTCACTCAACAAATAGCTGGCAAATGACATTAATACTGTCCTCCACGTAGGGCTGTTTTTACTGGCTACTCCTAGTCTGACTGGAAAATAATTTTTCCTAGTGAACTTTATTATTATTATTATGTGATTTTATAACTGCAATAAAGGCGATAACAGTGGTTTTTCAAGATAGAATTAGAGGCACAGAATGTATGGCTGTGTAATAACCTATACATTTAGATTCAAACTTCCTGCGATAGTTAAGTAACTTCGGGTAAGTGACAACATCGATTCAATGTCTGAGCAGAGTGTCATTGTGAAGTTGCCACGTACCTGCTATGGCCATCAGGTATGCAACTCCTAGAAAGGGGAGCAGTTGAAATTTAACAGACCTTGTGATTTCTGTTTTAAGATGAACAAAACAGAATGGGAGAATACAAGCATCCCCAGGTATTGACCAATCTGTACTGCTCCATAAAATTGTTATATTGATCCTTTTTCAGCCCTGATAATTTTAGGAATATAAATTGTCTATATTTACTGATACTCTTCACTGGATTTTTTTTTTAATTTTGAGGAATTTGACAGAAATGTTACACTGATAATCTTCAAGACTTCTGAGAAATTGAAATCAAGGAATATGCAGCACTATTTGAAAGAGAAAAAAATCTTTTTTATAAGCAGATTGATCTAAGCTACTCTAAGAATCTCCAAAACAGCAGTGGCTGCGGGCCCATTTTTAATTCCTTCACCGCATGTGGTTTTTCTTTTAAAAAGAGAAAAATGACTCTGACAAAAGATAAATAAACTTAATAGTCTCAAAGTTAGGTCAAGGAAGCACAAAAGCAAAATTTTTTTCAGCACTCCTCCTCCCCCATTGCAGCCAATATTGCAGCATGGTAATCAAAAGTATGAGGAATGAAGAGATTTAGAGTAAGCACTACTACGTTTTTCAAATTTGTCAAAATCCCAAACTTTATAATTCTATTTTTTATGTTTTTATTCCCATTCCTGTGTCCCAAAGGGACTCCTATGGTCTTCTAAAAGGTATTATTAATCTAAAAGAAAGATGCTAAATATATAATTATAGTACTTATAGTTGTATGTTCTAATCTACCTTTATATATGGGTCAGCTATACGTAGGAATGGCAGGAAGTCACACGTTACCTGATACTCAACCTGAGCAATAGCAGACAGACAATACTTACAACTCTTCTTAGGACTGACATAATTTCTCTTTTTAGTGGATAAGATTTTATGTTAAGCTCTATTAAAATTTCAATATATTGATGGATTTTATTAGATTTTACAATCTAATATTTATTACTCACTAAAATAAATTTCAACTACGTACACCAATTTCCCCATGATCTATGGTTGAAGTGGGAAGTTTAAAGCAAAAAGAAAAACCTTATAATCCAAAAATTATATCTGAATCAAAAAATAAGCAATTCCAACTACATAAGAGTAAAGAACATTACATGCAAAAATCAGAAAGTGTGCTGTCAGATGGTGGAACAGGAATAGCTCCGGAGCACAGTTCCCAGCAAGAGCAACAAAGAGGGTGTGTGATCTCTGCATTTCCAACCGAGGTACCAGCTGCATCTCAAAGGGACTGGTTGGACAGTGGGTGTAGCCCACGGAGGGTGAGCCAAGGCAGGGTGGGATGCTGCCTCATCCGGGAAGTGCAACGAACCGCAGGACTACCCCCTCACCCAACAGAGGCCATAGGGGCCTTTTCCAGCCACTGCGGCACTCCAGTCGAGATACTATGCTTCTCCCAAAGTCTTTACCACCCACAGACCAGGAGATACCCACGAGCCCACAATTTCCACAGGTTTCCAGCACAGCTGCTTCAGCCAGCGCTGTGGGTTTCCAGCACAAAACCCGCACAAATCTGGGCTGCCCTTTTAACCAATGCCTGGAAGATAGAGCTGCCCATTAACCTAAAAAAGAGGGAGTTGAAAGCAGGGAGACAAGTGATCTGGCTCGGTGGGTCCCACCCACACAAAGACCAGCAATCTGAAATGCACTGGCTTGGGAGTTTCACAGCCAGTCCAGCAGTTTGAGCTTGACCCAGGATGCTCGAGCTCCATAAGGGGAAGGGCATCCGCCATTACTGAAACAGTTTTAACTGTACCTGTGTAAACAAAATCGCAAGGAAGTTTACACAGCAGCTGGGCAGAGCCCACCGCAGCTGAGCAACACCTCTGCAGGCAGACTGTGACTAGACTCCTTCCTTGCTGGGCAGGGCATCTCTGAAAAAGGGTAGCAGCACGTCAGGGACTTATAACACCCCACCTTCCTAGAACAGAGCACATGGGAAAAGAGGCAGTTATGAGTTCCACTGCAGCAGACTTAAAGGTTCCTGCCCAGCAGCTCTGAATGGGACAATGAGCTCACAGTGTAGCACTTGAGCTCTGATAAGATACAGACTGCCTCCTCAAGTGTCTCCCTGACCCCATATATCCAAAGAGGCACTGCATAAAGGGGAGCTCTGGATGACATCTGGCAGGTACCCTTCTGGGACCAGATACCAGAAGAAAGAACAGGTAGCAACCCTCACCATTTTGCAGCCCCTATAGGTGATTCACAGGGAAGCAGGGTCTGGAATAGACCTCCAACAGTCTGGCAGCAGAGGGAACTGTTAGAAGGAAAACTAAAAAACAGAAAGAAACAGCTTCAACATCAACAGAAAGGACATCCACTGAGATCCCTTCCAAAAGTCACCAACTTCAAAGACCAAACGTTGATAAATCCACAAAGATGAAAAGAAACTGGCACAAAAAGGATGAAATCACCAAAAACCAGAATGCCTCTCCTTCTCTAAGGGATCATAACTCCTCAATAGCAAGGGAACAAAACTGGATGGAGAATGAGTTTGACAAATTGACAGAAGCAGGCTTCAGAAGGATGGGTAATAAACTTCTCTCAGCTAAGGGAACATGTTCTAACCCAATGCAAAGAAACAAAGAACTTGAAAAAAGATAAGATGAAATGCTACCTAGAATAACCAGCTTAAAGAAGAACATAAACAACTTGATGGAGCTGAAAAACAGAGCACGAGAACTTCGCAAAGCATATACAAGTTTTCAGTAGCCAAATCAATCAAGCAGAAGAAAGGATATAAGAGACTGAAGATCAACTCAATGAAATAAAACAAGAATGCAAGATTAGAGAAAACAGAGTGAAAAGAAATGGACAAAGCCTCCAAGAAATACGGGATTAGGTGAAAAGGCCTAATCTACATTTGATCAGTGTACCTGAATGTGACAGGGAGAATGAATCCAAGCTGGAAAACACTCTTCAGGATATTATCCAGGAGAACTTTCCCAACCTACCAAGGCAGGCCAACATTCAAATACAAGAAATACAGAGAACACCACAAAGATACTCCTCAAGAAGAGCAACCCCAAGGCACATAATCGTCAGATTAACCAGAGTCGAAATGAAGGAAAAAAATGCTAAGGGCAGCCAGAGAGAAAGGTCGGGTTACCCACAAATGGAAGCCCATCAGACTCACAGTGGATCTCTCAGCAGAATCGCTACAAGCCAGAAGAGAGTAGGGGCCAATATTCAACATCCTTAAAGAAAAGAACTTTTAACCCAGAATTTCACATCCAGTGAAACTAAGCTTCGTAAGTAAAGGAGAAATAAAACCCTTTATAGACAAGCAACTGCTGAGAGATTTCGTTAAAACCAGGCCTGCCTTGCAAGAGCTCCTGACGGAAGCACTAAACATGGAAAGGAACAACCAGCACTAGCTGGTTGTTCAACCAGTACCAGCTGCAGTGGTAAAAACATACCAAATGGTAAAGACCATCGACACAATGAAGAAACTGCTAACAGGCAAAACAACCAGCTAGTATCAAAATGGCAGGATCAAATTCCCACATAACAATATTAACCTTAAATGTAAATGGGCTAAATGCCCCAATCAAAAAACACAGACTGGCAAGTTGGATAAAAATCCAAGACCCATCGGTGTGCTGTATTCAGGAGATCCATCTCACATGCAAAGACACACACAGACTCAAAATAAAGGGATGGAGGAAGATTTACCAAGCAAATGGAGAGCAAAAAAAAGCAGGGGTTGCAATCCTAGTCTCTGATAAAATGGACTTTAAACCAACAAAGATCAAAAGAGACAAACAAGGGCATTACATGATGTTAAATGGATCAATGCAACAAGAAGAGCTAACAATCCTAAATATATGAGCACCCAGATACATAAAGCAAATTCTTAACGACCTACAAAGAGACTTAGACTTTCACACAATAATAGTGGGAGACTTTAACACTCCACTATCAATATTAGACAGATCAACAAGACAAAAAACTAACAAGGATATCCAGGACTTGAATTCAGATCTGAACTAAGCAGACCTAATAGACATCTACAGAACTCTCCACCCCAAATCTACAGAATATACCTTCTTCTCAACACCACATTGCACTTACTCTAAAACTGACCACATAATTGGATGTAAATCACTCCTCAGCAAATGCAAAAGAACAGAAATCATAACAACCAGTCTCTCATACCACAGTGCAATCAAATTAGAGTGCAGGACTAAGAAACTCACTCAAAACTGCTCAACCACATGGAAAGCGGACAACCTACTCCTGAATGACTATTGAATAAATAATGAAACGAAGACAGAAATGAAGATGTTCTTTGAAACCAATGAGAACAAAGATACAACATACCAGAATCTCTGGGACACATGAAAAGCAGTGTCCAAAGGGAAACATACAGCACTAAATGCCCACATGAGAAGCAAGAAAAATCTAAAATCGACACCCTATCATCAAAATTAAAAGAGCTAGAAGAGCAAGATCAAACAAATTCAAAAGCTAGGAGAAGACAAGAAATAACTAAGATCAGAGCAGAACTAAAGGAGATAGAGACACAAAAAAATTTTCAAAAAATCGATAAATCCAGTAGATGGTTTTTGAAAAGATCAACAAAATAGACCACTAGCCAGACTAATAAAAAAGAAAAGAGAGAAGAATCAAATAGATGCATTAAAAATAATAAAGGGGATATCACCACTGATTCCACAGAAATATAAACTACCATCAGAGATTACTACAAACAACTCTATGCACATAAACCAGTAAATCTAGAAGAAATGGATAAATTCCTGGACACTTACACCCTTCCAAGACTAAACCAGGAAGAATTTGAATCCCTGAAGAGACCAAAAACAAGGTCTGAAGTTGAGGTAGCAACTAACAGCCAACCAATAAAAAAAAAAAAAAAAAAAAAAAAAAAAAAAAAAAAAAAAGTCCAGGTCTAGATGAGTTCACAACCAATTCTACTAGATGTACAAAGAGGAGATGGAACCATTCCTTCTGAAACTATTCCAAACAATACAAAAAGAAAGAATCCTCCCTAACTCATTTTATGAGACCAACATTATCCTGATACCAAAACCTGGCAGAGATACAACTAAAAAAAAAAAATTCAGGCCAGTCTCCATAATGAACATAGATGCAAAAATCTTCAATAAAATACTGGAAAACCAAATGCAACAGCATATCAAAAAGGTTATTCATCACAACGAAGTAGGCTTCATCCTGGGGATGCAAGGCTGGTTCAACATAACCAAATCTATAAACATAATACCAGATAAACAGAAGCAAAGACAAAAACCACATGATTATTTCAGTGGATGCAGAGAACACCTTCAACAACATTCAACAACCCTTTATGCTAAAAATTCTCAATAAACTAGGTATCAATGGAACATATCTCAAAATAATAAAAGCTATTACAACAAACCCACAGACAATATCATACTGAATGGGCAAAAACTAGAAGTATTCCCTTTGAAAACTGGCACTTAGGAAAGGGTGTCCTCTAGCCGGGCACGGTGGCTCAAGCCTGTAATCCCAGCACTTTGGGAGGCTGAGGCGGGTGGATCACGAGGTCAAGAGATCGAGACCATCCTGGTCAACATGGTGAAACCCCGTCTCTACTAAAAAAAATACAAAAAAAAAAAAAAAAAAAGGAAAGGGTGTCCTCTCTCACCATTCCTATTCAATATAGCATTAGAAGTTCTAGCCAGAGCAATTAGGCAAGAAAAAAAAAAATAAATAAAGAGTATTCAATTAAGAAAAGAGGAAGTCAAATTGTCTCTATTTGCAGACGACATGATTGTATATTTAGAAGACCCCATCATCTCAGCCCAAAATCTCCTTAAGCTGATAATCAACGTCAGCAAAGTCTCAGGATACAAAATCAATGTGCAAAAATCACAAGCATTCCTATACACCAATAACAGACAAACAGAGAGCCAAATCATGAGCAAACTCCCATTCACAATTGCTACAAAGAGAATAAAATACCTAGGAATACAACTAACAAAGGACATGAAGGACCTCTTCCAGAATTACAAACCACAACCACTGCTCAAGGAAATAAGAAAGGACACAAACAGATGGAAAAACATTCCATGCTCATGGTTAGGAAGAATCAATATCATGAAAATGGCCATAATGCCCAAAGTAATTTATAGATTCAATGCTATTCCCATCAAACTACCATTGAACTTCTTCACACAACTGGAAAAAACCACCTTAAACTTCATATAGAACCAAAAAAGAGCCTGCATAACCAAGACAATCCTAAGCAAAAAGAACAAAGCTGGAGGCATGCTACCTGACTTCAAACTATACTACAAGGCTACAGTAATCAAAACAGCATGGTACTGGTACCAAAGAGAGAATAAAGACCAATAGACCAGAACAGGAGCCTCAGAAGTAACGCCACACATCTACAACCATCTGATCTTTGACAAACTGGACAAAAACAAGCAATGGGAAAAGGATTCCCTGTTTAATAAATGGTGTTGAGAAAATTGGCTAGCTATGTGCAGAAAGCTGAAACTGGACCCCTTCCTTAAACCTTACAGTAAAATTAACTCCAAATGGGTTAAAGATTTAAACCTAACACCATAAAAACCCTAGAAGAAAACCTAGGCAATACCATTCAGGACATAGGCATTGGTAAGGACTTCATGACTAAAACACCAAAAGCAGTGGCAACAAAAGCCAAAATAGACAAACGAGATCTAATTAAGAGCTTCTGCACAGCAAAAGAAACAATCATTAGAGTGAACTGGCAACCAACAGAATGGGAAAAAACTTTTGCAATCTACCCATCTGACAAAGGGCTGATATCCAGAATCTAAAAGAAAGATTTAAAAGAAAAAAGACAAACCCATTCAAAAGTGGGAGAATGATATGAGCAGACACTTTTCAAAAGACGACATATATGAGGGCAAGAAACATATGAAAAAATGCTCATCATCACTGGTCATTAGAGAGATGCAAATCAAAACCACATTGAGATACCATCTCACGCCAGTTAGAACGGTGATCATTAAAAAATCTGGAGACAACAGATGCTGGAGAGGATGTGGAGAAATAGGAACACTTTTACAGTGTTGGTGGGAGTGTAAATTAGTCCAACCATTGTGGAAGACAGTGTGGCGATTCCTCAAGGATCTAGAAATAGAAATACAATTTGACCTAGCAATCCCATTACTGGGTATATAACAAAGGATTATAAATGTTTCTATTATAAAGACACACACACTCGTATCTTCATTGCGGCATTGTTTACAATAGCGAAGACCTGAACCAATCCAAATGCCCATCGATGATAGACTGGACAAAGAAAATGTGGTACATATATACCATGGAATACTAGGCAGCCATAAAAAGGGATGAGTTCATGTCCTTTGCAGAGACATGGATGAATCTGGAAACCATCATTCTTAGCAAACTAACACAAGAACAGAAAACCACATGTTCTCATCCATAAGTGGGTGCTGAACAATGAGAACACATGGACACAGGGAGGGGAACATCACACACTGAGGTCTGTTTGGGGGTGGGTGACTAGGGGAGGGATAGCAGAGGGATGGGGAAATTGGGGAGGGATAACATTAGAAGAAATACCTAATGCAGGTGACGGGGGAATGGAGGCAGCAAACCACCATGGCATGCGTATACCTATGTAATAATTCTGCAAGATCTACTCATGTACCCCAGAACTTGAAGTAAACTTAAAGTAAAATAAAAAGAAATAAAAAGAAAGTGAGCTGTCAAAAACAAAACAAACTAAAACAATATTCAAAAATTCTAAATAATTCAAAAACTTCTAAATACTGAAAGGAAAAATGTTGGGGTTCATCCCCCTGTTAAAGGTACCAGTCTAGAAGAGAATTTTCAGAACACTAGGAATCAGATTTAGGAGGCTAATTTAGCAACATCCTTCATATTATGTATGTGTGGCTCGACAATGTGGATATCGTATTTGATGATGAAAACACAAAACAAAGATCTTTTACTTTTCTAATATATATTATTCTTAAAATATACATGGTCTCATTTTTCTAATTCTTGTGAAGCTTAAAAGATATATGAATCTATTTTATGCTTTCTGATAATTACCTATACTCCCATTTTTCTTTGTTCACTTAAATCCAAGCCTATCTTCCAAGTCCCTGTTGGTGTATACATTTGAAAATTTTTTAAAGGATGCCATTGTCAAATAAGACTGAGAAAAACTGGCTTAAGGTCATTACATTCTAACTGATGCTTAAAATGTCAAAGAGAACACCTGTTGGCAGCTCTAACATTTATTGTTTAATCAATTAATTTTTTTAAAAAATTGTTAGAGCAGTAGCTCCCACCCCAGAATAACGCAAAGCGCTCAGAAAATCTCGTTCACAAGAGAATAACAAAAATAGATATCAACTTTTTAATATGGGCTTCTGATCACTAGCTTCTTATTCCACGAATAATCAAAACCCAGGAGCTTTGCTTTATTCGAATTCCTTATTTTGTAATGTTTTACATAAATTAGCTGCTCATTTATAAATGAGGGGAAAATATATAGTACAAAAAGCCTAAAACCAGGTTTTAGGAAACTTGAGCTCCAAACCACTTGACACTGAGCAACTCAACCTCTCAGAACTTCAGTTTCCACATCACATGGATATAGATCAGAGTTTCTCAGCCTCTTTGTGCTATTTTTTTTTTTTCCTTTTTAGAGTCTGGGTCTTATTCTGTCACGAAGACTGGAACGCAGTGGTATGATCACAGCTCACTGCAGCCTCAAACTCCTGGGCTCTCCTGCTTTAACCTCCTAAGTGGTTGGACTACAAATGTGTGCCATCCTGCTTAGCTATTTTTTTGTAGGGGTGGGGGTCATCTTGCTTTGGTGCCTAGGCTAGTCTCAAACTCTTGGTCTCAAGCAGTCCTCCCACCTTGGCCTTCCAAAGCACTAGGATTACAACTGTAAGCCATCATGACCAGCCAGCTTCAACAACATTGGCATTTTGGTCCAGACAGTTCTTTATTGGGGCTGCTCTGTACACGTTTTGCAGCATTCTAGGTCTCCATCCACCAGATGCTAGTGGTACCCCCTAAGGTGTGACAACCAAAAATATCTCTAGACATTGCCAAAATCATGAGCAGTTGAAAACCACTAGACTAGATATACCCTCCATTTCTCCCCAGCTCTGATGTCCTACAAAATATATTAAATATCTTATTTTATTAAATGTTATTTGTCAAGGCACTGGTCAACAGATCAACAGTGAGAATACTGTGAGAGGCAGGAGAATTGCTTGAGCCCAAGAGTTCAAGGCTGTAGTGAGGTATGATTGTACCACCACACTGCAGCCTAGGCAACAGACCAAGACCCTGACTCTTAACCAAATAAATAGAGAAATAAATAAATAGTGCTGACAGGCTGAGAAATTCTTATCTAGTCTACATCCACGTCATATAGAACTAAAGTTCTGAGAGGTCAGTGTTATAAATTAGAGAAATTAAAATACAGTGACGATTTGTACTCATGCTAATATTAGTAGTGTCTAAAATCTTTATTTGGAAAATAACAAAAGGTCATCAAAGCAATAAATAAGAAAAACTAAAGTAAATAAAGTATGCATTGATAATATTTCCCTTCTATTTTCTGTTAACTCATTCAGCTGGATTTTTTTATGAGATAAAAAGAAAGGCATATTGCATCATACAGAAATTCTGATTTTTTGAGGAACTACCTACCGTTTTCCACTCCAATTGCATCACTTAACATTCCCACCAACAATGCACAATGATTCCAATTTCATCCTCAGCAATGCTTGTTATTTCCTGTTTTCTTGATAAAAGCCATCCTAATGAGTATGAAGTGGTATTCCATTGTGGTACTGACTTGCATTTCCTAATAATTAGTAATGTTGAGCATCTTTTCATTGGTAATTTATATATTTCCTTGGGAGAAATGTCTGTGCAAGTCCTTTGCTTATTTTTAATTGATTTATTGGTTTCTTTTTCTTTTTTTTTTTTTTTTTTTGAGACGGAGTTTCACTCTTGTTACCCAGGCTGGAGTGCAATGGCGTGATCTCAGCTCACCGCAACCTCTGCTCCCTGGGTTCAGGCAATTCTCCTGTCTCAACCTCCTGAGTAGCTGGGATTACAGGCACGCACCACCATACCCAGCTAATTTTTTTGTATTTTTAGTAGAGGCGGGGTTTCACCATGTTGACCAGGATGGTCTCGATCTCTTGACCTCGTGGTCCACCTGTTTCGGCCTCCGAAAGTGCTGGGATTACAGGCTTGAGCCACCGCGCCTGGCTGGTTTCTTTTTCTTGTAGAGTTTTAGAAGTTCTCTATATATTCTAGATATTGACCGCTTATCTGGTAAGTGACTTGCAAGTATTTTCTCCTGTTCTGTGGACTGCCTTTTTACCCTGTTAATAGCGTCCTTCAAAGTCCATGTTTTTAAATGTGATGCAGTCCAATTTAGCTTTTTAATTGTTGCCTATACCTTTAAAGTTATATTTTAAAAACCATTATCAAATCCAATTTATGAAGCTTTTCCCTTACATTTTCTTCCAAGTGTTTTATATTTAAGTCTTTGATCCATTTTGAGTTAATTTTTGTATATGGTAAGTAAGGGTCCAAATTCATTATTTTGCATGTGAATATCCAGTTTTCCCAGCATCATTTGTTGAAAAGACTGTCCTTTCCCCTGTTAAATGGTATCGGTACCATTGTCAAAAATTAATGACCAGATATTCAACGGTTTATTTCTCGGTTCTCTATTCTATTCCATTCGTCAATGTTTGTCTTTTGCCATTGTCCTACTGTTTTCATAACTAGAGATTTGCAGTAAGTTTTGAAGAAAGAAAGTGTGAGTCATCTAACTTTGTTCTTCTGAATTAACAAAGCAGTGACACTAGCAAATATTTGCCCATCAGTATTTACAGCAGTCTTAGATACAATAGCCAAAAGGCAGAAGCAAACCAAACAACCATCAACAAATGAATGGATAAACAAAATGTGGCATATGCAAACAACAAAATATTATGCAGCTTTAAAAAGGGAGGAAACTTCGACACATGCTGCAACATAGATGAACCTTGAGGACCTTATTATAAGTGAAATAAGTCATTCACAAAAGGACAAATACTGTATGATTCCACTCACATAAGGCACTTACAGTAGTCAAATTCATAGAGATAGAAAGTAGAATGGGTTCTTGCCAGGGACTGTTGGAGAGAAAATGGGAGTTAGTGTTTGATGGTTACTGTGCTTCAGTTTTGTAAGATGAAAAAAGGTCTGGTGATGGATGGTGGTAATAAGTGCACCACGATGTGAATGTACTTAATAACAATGAACAGTAAAAATGATTAAAACAGTAAATGTTACATATATTTGACCTTAATTTTTAGAAATAAATTAATGTTTGTGAAAAAAGCATTGTGGAGAAAAAAAGGCATATTAAACATGTTCATCTAGTTCTGCCAACATGTGTACTTTTGGAAAACAAAGGAATTTTGTAATATCAAGAGCAACTTAAAGTTACTAACAATCCTTTAGAAGTATTTTTAATAAATAAATTAGAAACCAGATTTATACCAACTTATTATATCTGTTTTCACTCCAAATTCCTCAGTTAGACATCTCACAATCTATATATGATATTCGATCTGCTTTTATGTCATAAATATATATATACTTCAATAGGGGAAATAAATCATGTATCTATTCAATTTCCCTAAGGAATTTTCAGGAATTTTATCCGGTTATTTCCTTCAGTAAATTAGTTTTAACAACCCAGAAACCAAACTCCCATCTCACAGACTGCCATTCTACAATGGAACCCTGACACTAAATACACCAAGAATATGAGTATCACCCAAGTAACCCTTTCTTTGCAACAAGAACATATAATGGAAGGTCACTTTTTCTGTTAAAGACATTAATTTCATAACTCACAAAAAATTATGAGAGCAAAGATTTTGCCTAAATTTAAAACTTATGCTGGAAAAGCAGCCAAGTGCAGTGGCTTACGCCTGTAATCCCAGTACTTTGGGAGGCCAAGACAGGCAGACCATTTGAGGTCAGGAGATCAAGACTAGCCTGGCCAACATGGTGAAACCCCATCAGTACTAAAAATAAAAAAAATTAGCCAGGTATAGTGGCGTATGCCTGTAATCCCAGCTACTCAGAAACTGAGGCACAAGAATCACTTAAATCAGGCAGTGGGAGGAGCAGAGGTTGCAATGAGCCGAGAGCTCACCACTGCACTCTAGCCTGGGTAACACAATGAGACTGCATCTCAAATAAATAAATAAATAATAAAATAAAACTTATGCTGGAAAAGGGACATCTTAAGAAAAAATTAAATGCTTAAGGTACCCATGGTTCCAAAATGCTAAAACAACCATATTCAAAAAAAAAAAACCTCTAAATGTAAAGGGAATCAAAGCATGAAAAAAACTGTTTCTCTTTTTTAAAAGCAAATAAAACCACAAAAACAACCTAAATGTATGTGCTGGAAGGATCCAGGAGGACCACTTGGTCCTTTCCCTTCAATTTACTCATGAGGACACTGAGGCCCAAAGTCAACTCCCAAATTTTGGTACATTATAGACGAAAACTTGCCTTCACCACATGCCTGTCCTCGTTTTCTGCCCTGACTTCAGTGTATTAAAGTATCTGGTTATACATTTCTGTGATGTTTACATAAGAAAACAAGTAAGTGGTTATATTAGTTTTACCAAGCTGCTATGACAGGCCATACTTGTGGTGTAAAGGAATGGATACAGTAATGGAAAAACATCCAGTCTCATGAAAAGGCAGATGTTTAGGCCTGTAGACTAATTCAGGAGGTCCTCAGCTATTCCTTTCCTCACCTAAGTTTCCTCCAATAAGTGGACCAAATATACTCTAAGAACCACAGCCAGGCAATAGTTATATCAGTACAGAATAATGTTACAAACGTACCTTAAACCTGACACACCAAAATCTTATTTGAATAACATACACGCACACATACACTCTCTCACTCTTTCTGTCTCGCTCTCTCAGAGAATGATAATGAGTATGGATTTTGTATATGGCATGAGGAATCTGTCTCATTACTTACATGAATGAAAGCATGTGTGATGCCAGGCATGGTGGCTCACCTGTAATCTCAGCACTTTGGGAGGCCAAGGCAAGCAGCTCACCTGAGGTCAGGAGTTTGAGACCAGCCTAGCCAACATAGTGAAACCCCCTCTCTCTAAAAATACAAAAATTAGCCAGGTATATTGGCGGGTACCTGTAGTTCCAGCTACTTGGGAGGCTGAGGCAGGAGAATCACTGGAACCTGAGAGGCAGAGATTGCAGTGACGTGAAGCCGTGCCACTGAACTCCAGGAAGGAAGGACGCAAGCATGCGTATGTGGCATTCAACATAAAATCACACACACCCTACAAACCAACTGCCTTTAACTGCCCTCTCCCATTCCCTGCTTCCCCAGAGTTCCAGCTGTTGCTTCTAATCAATACATCTCATTCCCTACAGTAGGTAAAGCTGCTGTTTGGAATGCAATGTTGATGAGGACATACTATTTTATTTCTTTTAATTTTCAAAGCACTCATACTATTTTGTTCTAATTCTTTTAATTTTCAAAGCACTCATACTATTTTGTTCTATCAAAGGACACGGAAGAGAAGCAGTTTAGTGATGCTAAGTCCACACTCATCTGGATCATCTGGAATACAAAAAGCTCTATGTCTCTCTTCCTTTTGTTATAGCATTGCCTCTAATTATGCAATTCCTTCTTTTTCATATCAACTAGTATTCAGCTTTACAACATATGTCAGTAATACACAATCCTTCAAATTCTGCCTTCTGATGGAATATAAAATGCTGCAACAGTTGAAGTACTGGTACAATGTCAACAGGGATGTTCTCATTTCAAAGTGTAGGCTGCCATCTACTGACTGTGATCCCCTCCCACTCCACATTCAGCTCTCTTCAGAAAGTGAACTGATCTGGCACAAGAGGTTTTCTTTGCTTCATCATTTAAGGCAGTGTGACTTGATTGTTATAATGAACCATATCAACATAATCCTTTAGTTATTTTAAATACAAATTATCCTTAAAAAATGCTAAGCAGACAGTTATGCTTCTGTATAGCTAAAAATTCCTGGTCTATACTCAAAAGGGTATATAATTTTTTTAAGTATGTGACATTTTTTTAAATATGCAAGAAAAATGCATTTTAATATCCTTCTCTTCACCCTTTCCTTTATTCTTTACTCCTGAAAGCAGAAGCTCACTTATTCTCATTAGTGTGTATTTGTGATTTAATTTTTCTTCTTGATCAACCTCCTCAACCTGAAATTACTAAAATGTAACTTGACTGCCCTAAAAAAATTGTTAAAATTCACAGCAGCTGTTTACAATAAAGCTAAAAGAGTTACTTAGCCATTAGTTAGCTCAGGCTCCTGCCATGATAGGAAACATAAATTCGCAGGTGTCCTCTAAGAGCCCTGGACTTATAAGTAAGAGTGAGTTTCTCCCTGTTTTAACCTATTTTTTAAGGAAAATAAAATCAGACCAACCCAAATAATTAATGTTAGGGAGGGAAACCCTCCCTCTCTGCCTCTCAGGAAGCTGAGACAATAGAGAGCAAAGGGTAAATTCACTGTCTTATGAGAGCAAAGGGTAAATTGACTCAACAGCCTGCATTTCATAAATACTGCCTGACACATTAGGTCCTAGGAACACATTATGTGAAATAGTTTAAAGATCTGCTGCCTTTGACAACTGTCTGGTGTGAAAATAGGGTGGGGAAAAAAATACAGTACAACTTTCAAGACTTAAAAAATGCAGTGTGAATAGTGACAAAGAACTGCGTGGGTCTGCTTGGAGGGTCTGGAAGAATTTCACAGAGGAACTTTCTGAAGGAGAAACTTGAGTCTACCAGGTAATCAGACAGGGGAGAGACTCAGATAGCACGTGCGAAGTAAGAGAGATGAAAAAACAACAGAGACTTAAGAGAAAAATCCAGTAACTCAACATTAGTTTTAATAAAAATAAAAATAAGCTCAAGTTCCTGGGTCTGCAGAGTAAAAAATAAAAAACAGATAAAATAGGACCTGAGCGCAAGAGCTGAAATGGAGTGCAGGAGCTGAAAGAGTCTTTGCAGATGGCCGATTCCTTCCAAGATCTCTTTCCTGATGCCCATCTGTGGATCCCAGAGCCTGACAAGTAGACATAGGACAGTACTGCCTTTAAAGGGACAGTACTGCTTTTAAAGGGACAGCATTAGGAACCTTGGAAGCACAGCCAACATTTATGACATTGAAGAAGCCACTAACCAACGCCTAGATGTGAACCTTCATGAGAATAAGAGGTCTGTACAAGTGACAGAAAGTGACCTCACAAGTGAATCTGAGTTTCTAGTCACTATTGGAGCCACTGTATTTACCGGCTTTGAACAAACAGCTGCAGATGAAGTGAGAGAGAAACTTGGGTCACCATACAAAATCAGCAGAGACCGCGGCAAGATATATTTTGTCATTTCACTGGAAAGTCTGGCACAGGTTCATTGTCTGAGATCAGTTGATAACTTATTTGTGGTGGTTCAGGAGTTCCAAGATTCCCAGTTCAAAAAAACAAAGGAAGAAGTTCTGAAGGATTTTGAAGACTTGGCTGGAAAACTTCCATGGTCAAACCCCTTAAAAATGTGGAAAATTCATGACAGTTTTAAAAACGAAAATAAAAGCAGATGAGGTCAGGTAGCTACCTAGGTAGATCTCAAAGTCTTTTGTATGTCCTGCTAAGAAATATGCATGTTAAAATGACCACACTGGCAACAAGAGAGGGAATGGATTGGAGGGAGAATGAGACTAAAGAAGTGGTGATTGCTAAGAAAAGAAATGAAATTTTGCAAGCAGAGAAAAATTAAAGATCTGAAGTACTAGGGCAGTAAGAATGGAAAGAAGGGGCCAGATTAGATACAAGTGTACAACTTCACTGGTTGTGGAGAACTAGAAAGAAGGAAGACACTCAGAATTTCCCCAGTGTCTGGTTGAGGTAACTAAAGGAATGGTGACATAGTCACCAAAACAGGAAATGCACTCAGAGGCATGTATTTGCTGGGTGGGTATAACAACCCTAGGTATGGAAATGCTGAGTTTGAATTGACTATGGGACACTGAGGTGAAGATGTGCAGCAGAAACTGAATACACAGATCTGACACTCAGAAGTCTGAACTAGAGACAGAAATTCAGGAGTCACCAGTGGGTGAGTAGCAGATGGCATGGATAAAATGCACCAAACAGAAGAGGTAAGAAGAGTGTCATGGAGGAGGACCTGGGTGGAGAGTCAACAGAGGACTCACCATCCTATACAAGCACATGGCATGCTACCACACTGAGTCAGGCAAGATGGAATCGTGAAGTCTAAACATTGTTCCATAGCATAGCTACACCGGATACAAAAAAGACTCAGCTGGCCGGGCGCGGTGGCTCAAGCCTGTAATCCCAGCACTTTGGGAGGCCGAGGCGGGTGAATCACGAGGTCAAGAGATCGAGACCATCCTGGTCAACATGGTGAAACCCCGTTTCTACTAAAAATACAAAAAATTAGCTGGGCATGGTGGCGCGTGCCTGTAATCCCAGCTACTCAGGAGGCTGAGACAGGAGAATTGCCTGAACCCAGGAGGCAGAGGTTGCGGTGAGCCGAGATCGCGCCATTGTACTCCAGCCTGGGTAACAAGAGTGAAACTCCGTCTCAAAAAAAAAACAAAAAAGACTCAGTTACAGACGTATAATTCTGTTTGAAATGTCAGCTAATATATACAAACATATTCAAATGTAGTCTAGAAGTATATATTCCAAGATATGTACAGTGGTTATCTCCAAGTTATCTCTGAAAATATGAGCAATTTTTATTTTCTTTATGCTTTTCCATATTCTCCAAGTTGTCTACAATGTATATGCATGCATTACTTTTGAATCAAATGTGTAAAGATTTATTTATTTTTTTTTTTTTTTTGAGACGAAGTTTTGCTCTTGTTACCCAGGCTGGAGTGCAATGGCGCGATCTCGGCTCACCGCAACCTCCGCCTCCCGGGTTCAAGCAATTCTCCTGCCTCAGCCTCCTGAGTAGCTGGGATTACAGGCACACGCCACCATGCCCAGCTAATTTTTTGTATTTTTAGTAGAGGCGGGGTTTCACCGTGTTGACCAGGATGGTCTCGATCTCCTGACCTCATGATCCACCCGCCTCAGCCTCCCAAAGTGCTGGGATTACAGGCATGAGCCACCGCACCCGGCCATGTGTAAAGATTTTTAACTGTTTTTTAAAGATCTAAAAGTTTGTAACAGGAGTCTAAATGATCAGGAAAAATTATCTTTTGCCCAACTACCTCAAGCTCTAAGCAGGTATCAGAAGTAGAAGAAAGCAGAGGGACTGGACCCAGAAACTCAACCTGCTATAAATGGAAGACACAAGACTATGCTGGAAGTTCCCAATAAATGACATGGAACATGTATGGGGTTCTTGTACTTAAGTACAGCATAACCTCATAAACAGCAGAAGAGAAAGAGAGACAATTTTTAAAGAAATCTTAAAGACCCTCACTCCTCTCGCCCTGTATGAACACACAAGCAACATAGAGCAATGGCAAAGGAAAGGAGAGAGGGAGATGTCAGCTCCTCCCAGCCCTCACCAGCACTGCTCTGCTGAATTCTAAATCAGATAAGACTAAGAGAAAAAATAAAGTGTCAAAAGCACCTCAAAGGCATCCCTTACAGTAAGAGGTCAAAACACACCCCTTACACAGCAAGTCGGAAGAGTGGAAATCCAAAGATGGGCCAAAATGCACTCTGATGATTTTAACTGAGTCAAATGAAGTTAATAAAAGCAATAGAGAGAAATCAATCACATGCCAATTAAAAGAAATCAGCTGGGATAAAATAGATAAGAAGGATAATGTAATGGTTCATTGTATGTCAACATGACCGGGCTATGGCACCCAGTTATTAATATTTGGTCAAACACAGATGTGGAAACTGCTGTGAAGGTATTTTTTAGATGTTATTAGCCTTTAAATCAGTAAGTTTTGAATAAAGCAGATTACCTTATATAATGTGGGTAGGCCTCATGCAATCAATTTACGGCCTTAAAAGAGTTCAGTTTCCCAAGCAAAAAGAAATTCAGCCTCAAGACTAAAACAGAAACCCTGCCTAAGTTTCAAACCAGCCAGGCTGCCCTATGGACTTGACAGCCCCACAATCACATGAGCCAGTTCTTTAAAAAGTAAACCACTCTCCCTCTGTCTCTTTTCTTGAAAAGGTAAAATTTGCTAATAGACAACCAAGAGGCAGAATCTTGAACTAGAAGTAATGGGATTGCAATTGGCTGAGGCAGGCAGCAGTAAAACACCAAAGGTTCTTGAACAGAAGAATGAAACAATAAACAGTACATTTAATGATGATTATTTTGGAATCAATTACACTATATTTGTAATATGAACTAGATCAGAGGGATACTAGAAGACATTTGAGGAAATCTAAGCCAAAGGATTCTGCAAGTGGCACTGGAAATGAAAAGGAATTCATTCATATAATGAGAATATAACAAAAAATTTAGTAGGTATATTTTGTATTTTTAAGATCTTTTAGTAAAATTTCTATCAGAATACTATTCAGATAGATATTTACTTACCATATTTGTCTCGCAAGCCAACAGTGCATCTAAAGACTCCACCAAAGGCAACATCTTCACCAAATATTACTGAAAAACATTATTTAAATAATATATTTTATTTAATAATCCCTAAATAATGCTAACAATGAGAAATAAGTAATTTAAATGTTTACATTTTAAATCATGAAAGAGAAAAGAACCGTAGATACAGATCGAGGTTTCTCAACTTCTACATTATTGACATTTCAGACTAGACGATTCTTTTGTTGTGAGGGCCTGTCCTATGCACTGTAGATATATAGCAGCCTCCCTGGTCTCTACCCACTGGATGACAGTTCACACACACACACACACACACACACACACACACACACACACAGTTGAGACAACCAAAAGTGCCTTTGCTTACATTGTTAAACATAGACAGTTGTGGGAGTAGGGACTAAGATCACCCCAGTTGAGAAGGAACCACTAATCTAGAATCTTATTTGTTTTATCCATGAAGAAAATGAGACCACAGAAATAGTAAAGTGACTGACCAACTCAGAAAGCTAGAGGCAGAACTGATGCTCCAGACTTCCAGGCCAGTGGTTTTTCCTGAGACATAGTATATAGTAAGGCAGCCATCAGAACATTCTAAGCTGAGGGAACAGTCACAAACAGGAAAGGGATTTAGTGTGTGAAGCAGAAAGGAGGCAAGCATGATGGAACACAGTGAGCAAGGCAAAGAATGGTGTGAGTGGAAACTGGCATGAGTTTTAAAATAGAGAGTATTCACAGAGCTGAATGCTAGTCTCAGAATGCACCTAACCAGCTTTTTGAACTTCAAGAAAAAACTCACCCTTCTCTATGTTTGAATTTACTCATCTAGTTCAATCATTCTCAGGTGGCATTCAGAACAAATCAAGATCTAATCATTCTTCAGTCCAGCTCTCACTTCTCCCTAAAAAATAACCTGTTTTTCATTTAACCTTAAAACTACAGATTCTCAAGTGAAAGCCCAATGTGTAGTAAACGTACATACACACATTTATATACTGTATATACAGAAATAGATACATGTTAAATATATGTATATGTACACACACATATATATTTATACAATGTATGTATATATGTGTACATATATTTATACAATATATGTGTGTACATATACATATACTTACTTCAAATAAAAGTAAAGCCAATCAAATTTAGAAAACATACAGTGGAAGAACAATTGGTTTTGTATCAATAATGTAATATGGTGATTAAGTTACTTATAAAATTATACATAAATATTATAATTTTTTCCAAAATAAAATTTGAATGACAATGTATCCCAAAGGGAAGCATAAAATCAAGTCTTCATTTTAGAAATAAATGGCTGAATCAAAAGTTATTTTGTTTTTTCTATCTGCCAGAGAACCAGGAGTACATAGTAGGTTTTAATCCAGAAGTTACGAATATAGTATCAGGACACACATACTGTAAGAGGAAGCTGATTTGGTGTTAGATATATATGAGAACTAACTGTAATAATGGACTAATGTTGCAATTTGATTATTTAGCCCTAATCATTTGTGCAGGACTTTGAAAATTTCAAGTAGATTCAATGTTAACCATTGAGCTCCACAAAAATATTTCAAACAAATCTTCAGTTCTGGAATTAACACAGCTACAACAATTCAAGCACAAATCAGGGTTACCTGCAGTAGGATCTTTGGCCAGTGAGTTATCCAAGGCACTTGTTATTGACTGGAAAAGATTCATTTTCTGAGTTTGTCCTGTAAAAATAAAAAATAAAAAATGCATACATTGTAAAATATGTAAAAACAACCAGTTTCTTAACAGTTGATTACAACTTGACTAAAATCAACATACAAAGAAAGGCATTATGCAAATTGCTGAATTATTATAAGATAGAAAAGCAATACAGACCTGGAGAAGCTTGTTAATGGGGCAAAATTTACTTACATTAAATAATTTTTTGTAATAATATAAAAAAGGAAGAAAGAATATAACCAAGTGACTTAATGTGTATAGACAGTAAGACCTATGGAAAGTCAAAAAAGAGGACCAGTCAAAGTGAGTGGTCTGGGAAGACACCACAGACAGGTGTCAGAAATCAAGTCATAAGGAATACACATGACCAGTGGCTTGTGCTAAATATGTTTTCAAAAGCAAATCGTCATGGACCATAAAACAATAAGGAAAGCTAAAGATAAACTTTAGTACCCAGAACTGCCGGAGTTTGGAAAATACCATATTCTTATGCCTAACCACATCATATTTAGTCCTTCTTATTATCTTATTATTTAAATAGATTATCTGCGAGCCAGTGCCCATCCCTTAAATGGATTTTTTTGAAGGAATAAATGAAGCACTAAATGTAATACACTCAGAACAGTACCTGATGCAGTGAGTGCTAAACAAATATTAGCTATTTATTTTTAGATTCTGGACTCTGTCCATGTCCTTCCGTCTTGATCTTGGTACTCTTCTGAATGGTATAGAAAAGCTTCATTTGATAAAGTTACAAATGTTGGAATTCAAAAACATCATTACACTGGAGCTTTGATTCAAGCCTAGGTGCCACCCAGTGCCCACAGTCATCACAGAACTTTAGGTCAACTCCTCTGCAAAAGTACAACTCAGAGCACAGAAAAGCTTCAGCCTAAATCTCCTCAAATCCAGAAGCCGACTCTTCACCCTAGTGCCTGATCTATACACTGGTGGTTGCCTTAACCCACAGCATGCTGATAACAAATCTTTTAAATACCTACTGCTTACCCTGATCACTGTCCCACCTAACCTCCATGCTATTCAGTAGCCTAGTATGTCCCAACAGTCAAGATGTAACTCTCAGTGTGGGTCATAACAGCTACTGCTACTGCCTTCAGCTGTCTGACCATAGGACACTGGTCACTCGTCCTTTTCCTGGAGACCTATATTCTTCCCTAGCCAGGCATTGCTCCACAGCAGATTCTGAAATATGACATCTTTCTTCCTGTTATCCACCAATACCCCGGCCTTCTGATGTTCTACCTGCTCTGGCATCTAATGTCTCCCTGATCCTTTCAACAGTACTGGATGCCCAGGCTTCAGGTTTTGGCAATCCCCAGTCAGGTATGTCCTCTGTCCTCTGTGCCCACAATCAGAGCCTGTTTCTACTCTTCTATTTGGTGGAAACAATAGGAATTTATTCAAAAATTATTTTATATCACCTATGGCAAAAGATATATAATTATACCACAGGTCTAATTATACCACATGACTAAGGCTATGCCACTTAATAGATACAGGCATATCTTATCTTATTGTGCTTCACTTTATTTTGCTCCACAGATATTGCAATTTTTACAAATTGAAAGTTTGTAGCAACCCTGTATCAAGCAAGTCTATCAGCATCGTTTTTCTAACAGTATGTGCTCACTTTGTGCCTTCACATTTTGGTAATTACAAAATTTCGAACTTTTGCATTACTATTACATCTGTTATCATGATCTGTGATCAATAATCCTTGAGAATACTGGAATCATTACCTTGGGGTACCACAGCCTTCTGACATTCTGCCATGGCACCCCAAGACAATTACATTAGTAACCTCAATAAATGTTATATGTGTTCTCACTGATCCACTGACCAGTCATTCCCCTTTCTCTCTCCCTTTCCTCAGTCTATTCCTTGAGACATAATAATATAAAAATTAGGCCAATCAAGAATTCTACGGTGACCTCTAAGTTTTCAAGTAAAAGAAAGAGCTGCATATCTCACACTTTATAAGTTAAAAATGACTAAGCTTAGCACGGAAGGCATGATGAAAGTCCAGAGAATCTGAAAGCTAGGCTTCTTGCACCAAACAGCCTAGTTGTGAATGCAAAGGAAAAGTTATTGAAGAAAATTTAAAGTGTTACTTCAGTGAACACAGAAATGATAAGAAAGCAAAATAGCCTTATTGCTGATATGAAGAAAATTTTAGTGGTCTGGATAGAAAATCAAATCAGACACAATACTCCCTTAAACCAAAGCCTAATCTAGAGCAAGGCCCTAACTCTTCTCAATGCTATGAAAGCTGACAGAGGTGAGGAAGCTGCAGAAGAAAAATCTAAAGCTAGCAGAACTTGGTTCATGAGGTTTAAGAAAAGAAGCCACCACAGTACATAAAACTGCAAATTGAAGTATAAAGTGCTGATGGAGAAGCTGCAGCCACTTATCCAGATCTCACTAAGATCATTAATGAAGGTGGTTATACTAAACAACAGATTTTTAACAGAGACAAAACAGCTTTCTATTGGAAGATGCTATCTTAGGATTTTCACAGCTAAAGAGAAGAAGTCAATGTCTGGCTTCAAAGGACACGTGGACTCCCTTTGTGAGGGGCTCATGCAGCTGGTGATTTGAAGTTGAAGCCAATGTTCATTTACTATTCTGAAAATCCTAGCACCCTTGAGAATTATGCTAAATCCACTCTGCTTGCTCTCTTTCAATGAAAACAACAAAGCCTGAATGACAGCACATTTACATCAGGATTTCCTGAATATTTTAAGTTGACTATTGAAACCTACTGCTCAGAAAAAAAGATTCCTTTCAAAATATTACTGCTCATTGACAATGCATCTGGTCACCCAAGAGCTCTGACAGACATGTATAAGATTAACAACATTGACTTCATGCCTGCTAATCATCATTTCTGTGGCTCGCAGATCAAGGAGTAATTTCTACTTTCAACTCCTATTATTTAAGAAATACATTTTATAAAGCTATATTTGCCATGAATAATGACTCCTCTGATGGATCTGGGCAAAGTAAACTGAAAATCTTCTGGAAAGGACTAACTATTCTAGATGCTATTTAGAATGTTCATGACCCATGAAATGTCAAAATGTCAACACTGGCCAGGTGTGGTGGCTCATATTTATAATCCCAGAGCTTTGTGAAGACAAGTAGAATGGATCACTTGAGGCCAGGAGTTCGAAACCAGTCTAGCCAACATGGTGAAATCCCATCCTCTACCAAAAGTACAAAAAAATTATCTGGGTATGGTGGTGCACACCTGTAAACCCTGCTACTCAGGAGGCTAAGGCACAAGAATCATTTAAACCCAGGAGGTGGAGGTTACGGTGAGCCAAGATCACACCACTGCACTCTAGCCTGGGTGATAGATTGAGACTCTATCTCAAAAAACAGTAAAAAGGAAGTCAGCATTTATAGGAGTTTGAAATAAATTGATTCCAACTCTCATGGATGACTTTACTTATTTATTTTTATTTATTTTTTCAACCTCCACCTCCCAGATTCAACCAATTCTCATGCCGCAGCCACCCCAGGGATTACAAGCGTGCACTACCATGCTTGCTATTTATTTTATTTTATTTTATTTTTATTTTTAGTAGAGACCAGGTCTCACTATGTTGCCCAGGCTGGTCTCAAACTCCTGAGCTCGATGATCTGCCAGCCTTGGCCTCCCAAAGTGGTAGGATTACAGGCATGAGCCATTGTGCTCAGCCTCATGGATGACTTTGAAGAGTTCAAAACTTCAGAGGAGAATGTAACTGCAGACATGGTAGAAATAGCAAAAGAACTAGAAGTGCAGCCTGAAGATGTGACTTAATTGCTACAATCTCATGATAAAACTTTAATGGATGAGGAGTTGCTCTTTATGGATGCAACCTGAAGAATTCAAAGCAAGTGAATTCTTGAGATGGAATCTACTGCTTTCTATAAATCCAAAGAAAGTGGATTCTTGAGATGGAATCTATAGCTGATGAAGATGCCATGAACACTGTTGAAATGACAACAAAAGACTTAGAATATTACATAAACTTAGTTGATACAGAAGTGGCAGGGTTTGGGAGAACTGATTCCAATTCCGAAAAAAGTTCTACTGTGGTAAAATGCTATCAAACAGCATCACATCCTACAGAGAAATCTGTCATGAAAGGCAGAGTCTATCAATGCAGCAAACTTCATTGTTGTCTTTTTTTTTTTTTTTGAAAAGATGTTGTCACAGCTACCACAACCTTCAACAACCACTACCCTGATCAGTCAGTGGCTATCAACATCAAGGCAAGGCCCTCCACCAGCAAAACATTATGACTTGCCAAAGGTTCAGATGATTGTTAGCAATTTTTAGCAATAAAATATTTCTTAATTATGGTATGTACATTGATCTTTTAGACATAATGCTATTGCACACTTACTACAGTACAGTGTGAACAAAATGTTTATATGCACTGGGAAACCAAAAAATATTGTGTGACTCACTTTACTGTAATATTCACCAAATTGCAATATTCATTTTATTGCAGTGGTCTGAAATCAAACCCACAATATCTCCGAGTTATGTCTGTACTTTCCTTAAATCCTTCTCCATTTCATAAATATTCTTTAAGTATTTATTGGTGCCCAGCCTCAGAAGATAATTGTTTTGGGTAAACATTTTTCCCAATCATAGTGACATTCCCACTGACTCTCCTATTGCATACATTTCATAAAGTAAGATCTTTACTTGTCTATGAGGATTTCCATAGCTAGGAACCAAGTCAGAATAAAAATATCTAAATATCTAAGTTGCTATTTATTTCAAGTCTGCTGAACATTCAGATTAATACGGAATGACATGATATCTTATTGCACTGATGCTCAGCAAGTTATTAGTAGGAAGGAAGCAAAGACTTTAATAATAAAAATCATACAAAATAAACATGTAAATTATTGCTTGACAACCACAAAGAATCTACTCATCTTGTATAAAATAATTTACCAGTAAGTGTATTTAAAGGTAATTATTTCCATGTGAATACCTAAACTTTCACTCCGAATACTTTTTTCAAATAGATTCAAAATTATAGGGTTTTGGATTAATTGCTATTCTACCAGATACTTTTCTAATTTTTAAATAACAAATTTTAATACAGCAACATTTACTTTTCAATTATTTTTTAAGGATACAGCATGATTTATGGATGAGGCAAGAAGATATCACAAGTTATTCACAGGTAAGAACTTTTAAAATGTGTATTTTCCCTAGAATTATTTATTCTCCTAGAGCATACACCAAAGACCATTGATAGACTATGCTTTATCTGCCAAAGCAAGATAAACCTACTTATAGCAAGTGCTAACCAAAGCTGTACTACTGGTAAGACTGTTAAAAAATATTATATACATCACCAAAATTTATTAAATACAGCTACCAAATTATGCAATCACCAGTATTAATAAACAGCTACTACATTTTAAATCAGACTGGTAATTCTTTTTCAAGATAAAACGATATAGCAAAACAAACAACAGCAAAATACAGCAGCACAATTTCTCCTAAATCAAGGCTGCGAGTTAATAGTTGCCTACTGTTAAAAGGATGTGAGTTAATGGTTGCCTATGGCTGGTATTGAGCTGTTTACTTGAAATTGTACTAAGTAAAGAATCTTGAATATGCAGGTCATTGGGATTGCTGAAAAAATGAGGTGAACTGTAGGCAGAATGTAAAGACAACAACAGAACAGAAGCTACAAGAGGATTGGTATTCTTAAATGCCTTTGATCAGAGCTGTGCCTTCAGTGCTCACGACAGGGCCTCACATGTAATAAATACTAAATAAATATTGGTCGAATGAATCAATAAACAAACACATGCAAACACTGTTTCAATAAGGTTTAAAAAAACTAAAAGAAAAATGTTTAACCAATAACATCAAGAGAAAAGAATATGTAAGAAAAAAGACCTACCAATGCGACATTCAATGACAAACTGCAGAAGAAGGGAGGCAAATGAGAGGTGTTATTGCATCAACAGTCTGATACTGTAGGTCTTTAATGTGGTATGCAGCAGCAGCGTTGAAGGGAGAAAGAAGCCTCCCACAGGGACAGAGCATCTGAGAAAAGGGGCAAATGGGTTCCCACGCAACAATCTCCAGAAATAAGTAAGGCCAAGAGCAGAGCACAAGGTCAGTGAGTATATTTATAGCTTAGACCCAAACACATAAAAATATACAGTTATGATACAGAAAATTAGGGACTATCTGCAGAGAGTAAAAGTTGTACCAACACGTTCAGCACTGGCTTTCCTCGGTGCTGCGTTTTTTTGTGTGTTTTTTTTGAGACAGAGCCTTGCAGTGTCACCCAGGCTGTAGCACAGTGGTGCGATCTCAGCTCACTGCAATCTCCACATCCTGGGTTCAAGCAATTCTCCTGCCTCAGCCACCTGAGTAGCTGGGACTACAGGCATGCACCACCACACCCAGCTAATTTTTTTGTATTTTTAGTAGAGACAGGGTTTCACCATGTTGGCCAGGATGGTCTCGATCTCCTGACCTCGTGATCTGCCCACCTCGGCCTCCCAAAGTGCTGCGATTACAGGCATGAGCCACCACATCCAGCCCAGTACTACCTAGTTCTTGATATAGACCTGTGTGTTACAGCCCATTCTCATCATATTCCTCTTAGAAACACACAAGTGACAATCAGTATATGCCTGGTGAAGCATGAAGAATGAATGATGTCAATGAAACAATCTAGCACTAATTCACATTGTGAAATAACAGGATGCATAAAACACTACCTATTTTCCCCAACAAAACCTCCACCTTCCCTCCAGATACACTGTTCTCCAGGAATCCCTTTCTATTTGCCAGGTATCTTATTCTAAACTCTACTGATGAGTTAGTCAACATCTACTTCATAAAATAAGATTGAGGGAGAATCCAAATGTCAGGGACAGAATATTTGTATTAAAATGTAAATGGCCCAGGCACAGTAATGCATGACTATAGTCCCAGCTACTCAGGAGGCTGGGGCAGGAGGATTGCTTGAGCCCAGGAGAGTTCAGGGTTGTAGTATATGATTATGCCTGTGAACAGCCACTGCACTTCAGCCTGGGAAACACAGCAAAAGCTCATCTCTTAAAAAAAAAAAAAAAAAAAAATGAAAAACTCATAAATGCAATTGCCATTTTAAGGTGCTAGTGTTGCCACACATCCATGATAAGAAAGGAAGTAAATGGTATTGGCAGGGGAAGGCTGGAAGGATCAACTAAAGACAACAAAAGTAAGAGGAACGAAGGTGTAAAGTTGAAGAGACTGTGTCTAGAGTCTTTGGTTTGCCCAATCTCAAGGCACCTAGTAACTTCTGTCAAGGAACAATGGTGCTTCCCTTCCTTTAAGCTGGCTCCTCTATTCAATCTCTAAGTGGTTTTAAAACCCTTTTATATGTTGATGACTCCCAAATGGTTATCTCCAACCCAGCCAGGCCTCTTCTCTGAGCTTCTGACTTTTAGATCTAACAGTCATCAGTTCTCCACTTGAGTTTTCAACAAGCACAAAACTCTCGTGTTGGCTCCCAAAACTAGTTTTTTCCGTCTTAGCAAATAGCACTACCCCCTACCCAGGTGCCCAAGCCACAGACCAGTGAGGTATCTTCAATGTCTTCCTTTTATTTATCCTTCACATCCAACCTATCAAATCCTACTTCCAAATGTATTACTTCCAAAATATAGCTTAAATCTAGCAGTACTAACTGGGCATGGTGGCTCATATCTATAATCCCAGCACTTGTGGGGCAAAGGCAAGAGGACTGCTTGAGCCCAGGAGTTCAAGACCAGCCTGGGCAACATAATGAAACCCCGTCTCTACAAAAACCGCAAAAAATTATCCAGGCGACTGGCCGGGGCCACTCTCCAGTGTTACCTGAAGGCCAACAGGGGAATGGGGATAGCTGCTCATACTAGGAGGGGGATGGGGAGGACTCTTTTCTATCTTTTCCCTATGTGTGCAATTGGCAGCTCATCCAGGATAAATTCACATCCTGGTGCATGCCTGTAGTCCCAGCTACCCTGGAGTCTGAAAATGAGGATCACCTGAGCTTGGGAAGTAGAGGCTGCAGTGAGCCATGATTGAGCCACTACACTCCAGCCTAGGCAACAGAGTGAGACCCTGTCTTTAAATATATATATATCTAGCACTACCATATTCTATTGCAGAGCTCGCCATTTCTTTCCTTTGAGGTAGAATAGGTCTGGAGGCAGGGAACCTAAGGCCAATTCATGCTGACCTCCTAGAACTAGATCAAAAGGAAAACCCCAACTTTCAACATCCAAGTAACAAAAGGACCAGAGGCTACTCCCTTGGTAATCCTCCAGCCGCTTTTCGTGGCAGATGAAAACATTCAGAGTACCTCTGACTGATCCCCTCAGGATGGTCATGGGCCAAGTCTTCACTTGCATAGGAGTATACTTTGTAACTTCACTTCAGCTTCTGATTGGTTGCAGAAAGTGACCAATCAGACTGACCAGGAGGCCATTACTTCATTTACATAGGGCATACATTAATCCAGGGGAAATCTCTAAAAGATATTCAAATCCCAGGAAATTCTGTAACCTGCACTCTTGAGCCACTAGCTCAAGTCTGCTCTCACCTATGGAGTATACTTTCATTTTCAATAAATCTCTGCTTTTATTGCTTCATTTTTTTCCTTGCTTTGTTTGTGCCTTTTGTCCAATTCTTTGTTCAAACACCAAGAACCTGGACATCTTTCACCAGTAACATATTTTGGTAAGCCATCCAGGAGGTAAGTCCAAAGTTGGAGATTTATTTTTCTTCTCCTTTCCCTTTTCCTCTCTGCTCCATACAGGGGAATGCTTTTCTCTCTCTTTTTCCCTTTCCAACTCGGGCCCCTCAGTAGACAGTGCCTAACTAAGCACAGAGGCAACTGCAGGTTTCTGGCCAGAGCCACTCACCAGTGAAACCAAGAGTTTTCTATGTGGAAGCCGCCACCACCCAGTTCGGATGAGAGGCCTTAGTCCTTTGCCTTTTTTCTTTTTCAGTCTTTCAGTGGCCTAGTTGCTCCTTAGTAATTGTGGGCAACTGGCCAGGGCCACTCTCCAGTGTTACCTGAAGGCCAAGGGGTAAATGGGGATAGCGGCCCATATCAAGAGGGAGAAGGGGAGGACTCTTTTCTATTAGTACCTATCAGAAATTCTATGAGGAATTTCTAGTAGTACCAAGCTGCCTAGTCCCCGGCTATAGTCCCTGATCCCTACATGTGTTACAATTGGCTGTTGCAGCTCACAGGGTGAATTTACACATTTTAGGTGACTTAAACCTTCTTTTCTTATGATAAATTCTCCTACAGGGTTCTTATGCTAAATTATCCTATAGAGTTAACCAGTAATGGTAAACAATAATGTCCCTTAGGAGTTTTGAGCTCCTTTATCCTACTCTGACTGGCTAAGGACAAAAGAAATGCACTCAGCCTCCGGTTCCTATTATTAAAGTTCATGGCTATCAATCTAGTGGAATAGGAAGCAAGGGAGTGTGGCCTTATCAAACTATAAGGATGCTAGAAGTTGAGGCCTTTATCCAGGGACAAAACAAAGTTCATAGTAGGCCATCACCTCTGGGGGGAAAACACACAAAGCAGCATCCATGCCCAACTAAAGTCAGAGACGTCTGACACTCTAAGATTTGACCCCAAAAGGGGACACCCCAGGGGATCCAACTCCAGACCTGAACCTCTGCAAAGGGGACGCCCTCAGCAGAGGTTCTGAGGTCTAGTTAAAGGCCTCCTTGGAATTTTCTCTTGCAGGTGACGAGACAGTTGGGACATTCTTGGGGCTTATTTGTTGCTGCAGCAGTTGGACTGTGTTCTTGGCATTGTTTTTGTGTGTTTGATATAGTCATGGGAAATAAGGATTCAGTAAACTTGATATTCTTTTGCAATACTGTTTGCCCCCAGAATTGTTTGAAATTCTGGAGTTTGCTGTTGAATGGGACAGTGGGATGGAGGTGCATGTATCCAGGCTTTTGTACTGCTGTTCTAAGTAGTATCAGGCCTGGTTAGCATGTGATGTTCTCCTTTGGTGCTGTTTGGTCCCAGTGTTTGGAGTCTGGGGAGGTTTGCCCTTTAAAAATCAAACTACCAGGGAAACTGCTTTACCCAAAATTTTGGTTCACAGCATTCATTGGATTACCCATTGGGGCAAACAAAGTAAAACCAGTGGGCTTGTATTGCTATTTCATGGCTAGAATTCCAGGGTAAAAGCTACTGGATCTTCATTTGCGTGTGTATATCCATGTCTAGATGTGTTTATTTGTATATACACTTGTTATATGTCATGTCTACCAAATTGTTTTATAATTAAAGGAGCGCTCATAAATTAAGTAAGTCTAAACAATTTTCAAGTCTACATGACTTAAGTATAACTTTACTAAACAAACTGGTACTGGAATGCTTACCAATCATGTGCCTAGAGTGAATTTCTTGATTGGACAGTATGTATGCTGATACTGGTAGAATTAGGGATACTGAGTTATGTATCAGGAAAAAAGTATTCATTATGTGGATTTTGGGGGGGCTCTGGATAACACTGTAGCCTCCAGAGTGGACTAAGTAGGAAAAATTTAGGGATGGTTTCCTGTTTGTTTTTGCATCTAATTTTCATTTGTTTGCCATTTGTTTTCTTTCAGGTTTTACTTGTATATGCATATATATAAAATCATAGGGTTTTGTTTGTTTTTCAGTTTCTAGTGGAAGACTTTTATTTGTTTCTGTAAATAGTTATTTTTGCTTCCTGTGAATTTCCAGCAAGTCATCATGTGTTCTATTTATCTGGAATTCCTAGGCTACCTATTTCAGGCCTGCAGGAATTGATGGAGCATACCAGCCACTTGAAATTTGGTTGGTTTTGCTTGCCTCTGATAATCTAGACAGCAAAGGCTCTTGCTTCAAATGCAAGAAAAATGAGAATTGGATAAAGAAACGTAGTAAGCCCCCGCCAGTCCCCTACCAAAAATGTGAGGGCACCAGTTATGACCCCTGGCACTGGAAGACTGACTGGTCCTGCTCCCACCTAGGGGTTCAGTTAGGTAAAATTCTAGGAGTCCAAAAAGAGAAATCAGATGAAGACTGAAGGGACCCGGGATCTTCCTCAACACCACTGTTCAGGAAAATCATAATTACTACTGAGGAGCCCTGGGTAACTGGATGTCATGGGCACCAGTTTCTTTTCTACACAAATTCAGTTTCTTTCCTTGCTGCTTATGTTGGAAAACTTTCCTCCCAAGCCACAAGCATTATGGGAATAGAAGGAAAGCCATAAATAAGATTCTTTACTCCTCCTTTCATTTGTCAATTTGAGAAACAAATCTTCCAACAGGAATTTCTATTAGTACCAAGCTGTCTAGTCGCCCTGTTGAAAAGAGATAAACGTACTAATATGTGGTTAAAATAAGGGCACTATATGACAATTTAAGCATCATCTGGTGAAATTGCTAATAGTCAAAACTACAGACAATGTCCCAGACACATTAATAAACAGGTTAACCCACTGTCATGGTATACTGGAAAACCAGGACAAGCTAAAACAGCAATGCCAGTCAAAATACAGCTTAAAGATCCCCAGCTATTTATTTTCCCAATCAAAAACAATACCCAATTAAGCTGGAAGCAAGGAAAGGCCTAGCATCCACAGCTGAGGTAGTACTCACACATGGGCTATTAAGATCCTGAAGTTCTCCCTACAATACCCCTACCTTTGCTGTTCTAAAGCCTTCTAAGGAATACTGGCTACTACAAGATTTCAGAATAATTAATGAGGCTGTTATCTCTATCCACTCATTTGTGGCAGATCCATATACTCTCCTGGTTCAGGTGCCAGGGGATGCTAAATGTTCTCAGTCCTAGACCTAAAAGATGCTTTCTTTTCCATTTCTCTGGCCCCAGAATCCCAATGCCTTTTTGCCTTTGAATGGGAAAATACTAATACCAAAGAAAAACAACAATACACTTGGACAGTACTCCCACAGGGTTTTCAGGATAGCCCCCTTCTCTTTGCTTGAGCCTTAGAGTGGGATCTGAGGGGTCTGCAACTAAGGAATGGTAGTATATTCCAGTATACAGATGGCCTTCTTGTGGGTAGCCCAACCCTGGATGAAAATACTATAAAAGCTTTGAGTTTCCTGGCAGACAAAGGTACAAAGCGTCCAAAAAGAAGATTCAGATTACCCTCCAAGAGGTCCACGATCATATCCTTAGCAGCTAGCAGAGTCTGGCATCCAGAAGAAAATAAAAATGCATAGAATGACTGAATAAACAAGCTCAAATCCATATAATGCCCAAGAATCAGAGGCATGGAAAGGCCAGGATTAACTGTTCTCGGAGAACACCACAGTGTAATAAAGGTAGCAAACATACTAGCATAAAGCAGCACCAGTGTCACCTACTCAGAATCTAATCTGACTACCTCCTATTTAAGGAGTACCTTTTATATGTCAAAACAACCAACATAAAAGAGTCAAAAGTATTTGCAGCACATGTGAAAAGCAGAAAGTATCTTCTTCAATATTCTTAATAGACAAAATATTAGTATATAAGTAGTATGGGAGGCTTTGGAGTCAAACACATCACGATTCAAACTCTGGCTTTGCTACTTACCAGACTTGGGCGAGTACTAACATTTCTGAGCCTCAATTTTCTCATCTTTAAAATGAACATAATAATATCTAGCTCACAAGGTTACTGTGAGGATTATAAACTGATGTCTAACACAACACCTGGAAAAGAGCAGCTATGCAATAATGGTAGTTATTGGTATTGATGGGAAAAATACTGAGTATACTTTTAAAAATATGTAAATGCATCTAATACTTAGTTCTTAAGTAAAAATAAATCAAGTTAACAAAAACATAAGAAAATATTCCTCAATGGAAATGAAACAAATAAAAAGTAAAACAAAGTACAGTTAGCACAAAATACCCAAGTATGTACATGCACACACGTGATTTTAGCATTAACATCCAATTCTCACACTCTTATACATATAATGCGGTATAAACTCAAGTATAAATTTGAACTATGCATCAAAACATTCAGGACTCTATCCTAAAGAAATAATCTCAGATACATAAAAGCCATATACATGAAATGCTTATATCTGCATTATTTATAAAATTGCAAAACTGTAACAACAAAAACATAATGGCAATTATTTAAAGGTTCCACTTGAGTGAATGCTTGATTCTCAGTTGTCAAACACTGTGTTACGTATATCACTAATATTGTTTAATGTAGTCCTCATAACACCCTTCTGAAGTAATTATTATTTTTAACCCCTTACATATGAAGAACCTGAGGCATACAGAGGATAACTCCAAAGTTACAGATAGCCAAAACAAGGTCCAACTTAGAACAATCAGATTCCAGAGTCAAGATTTTAACTTGTAAAAGAATTGTAGCATCTTTACTCCATGAAACATTTCTTCTAAATTCTCAAGAACATTATAAAAACTACATTCTAGGAAAATGCTTCTGATTAAGTAAGTTGTATTTGTATTAAAACTAAAAGTATGGAAAATACTACACTAAACTGAAAGGAAATACCTGTAAGGATACACACCAAAATAAAATGAAGAAAAAAAAAAAAAGGATACACAACAAAATGTTAGCAATATTTACTAGTAGTGGGTGGTGATTTTTTTTTTTTTTTTACTTTTTCTCCATTATCCAAATTATCTGTAATACGCTTGTATTATTTTTATGATAGGAATAAGCTTATAAACACGATATCATTTTACTTAGATTTTAGTAAATTTACAACTATGGAAAGGTGGATTAAGAAAACCTGTACTCTATTTCTCAAGTATTAGGCCAAAATTTCTTTGCTTTGAAGACAGAATCGAGGGCTCATTTTGGTGGTGGAAAAAAAAACCCTACTATTAACCTTTATGGTACCTACTGTTGAGACACCCTCCTAGTAAATCTACACACATTTTATTTAGTACATTGTTTAGACTGGAAACTCTGGAATCTGACCAATTAGATTCCAAAGCTGGAGCTCTGGAGCTACCACTAACTTATCCGTGTAATCTTGGACAAACTGTCTCAAAACTTCCATTAACCTAACTGCAAAACAGGAATAAAAACATTACTAAACTTTTAAGGTTGTCCTAAGCCTTAAATGAGATGATGAAACATACACACAGTGCCTGGCCCTGGTAAGCACTCAATAAATCTTCATTCTTATCCACAAGGAAAGACATACTTCCAAAAATGTCAGCTCAAACATGTACAGGCGAAGTTATTAGACAAGGAAGCAATACATGTTTCCCTACAATTTCCTGATATTCTGAGGAGAAACACTGGATCTTTAGAACATTACATGAAACTTTCAGAAATGGTAAAAATCATGTAATAGTCACACTACGAGTGCGACACTCCCTTCCTATGGCTTCCTTCTCCCATCACCTTCACCTCCTTGGCTAAGTGGCAGCATAGTGCAGGCACAAGCTCAGTATTAAGCTCAAGTGGAAAATCTGGATTCTTTCTCATCTCTAGGAAGAACCTGTTCTGTGACCTTGGGAAAATCAATTCAGTTACTTAGTCTCAGCAGAAAAAATATATATATATAGACATACATGCTTTTGTTTTGTTTTTTTCTGTAGATAAGAAGAAACCAAGGGACAAAGTAACTTGTGTCTGTGGATAAAAATGAACATTGAATCCTCACGAGATAGATATATAGATAGACAGATATATCTCTATATAGAGATATATAGATAGATAGATATATCTCTATATAGATATATATATCTCTCTCACCAAAGCTAGTGGCCCAGTCCGGGACAGGCTGGAACACCTAATGCCTGAGTTGAGAAAGCAAGGATGGAGTAGAAAGGAAGGGAGGCGTTCCCTGGGCACCACCCCTCCACCCTCAGGCCCTTCCAGGCAGCAGCATGCCCTCTCACCCATCTCAAAGGTGCGGGAGGAGCGGGGGCTGCGTCCCGAGGGCGAAAGAGTGACAAAAATTAGAGCAAGAAGTGAATCACAGTTAGACCCTGGGGCAGGGAGGTTCTAGAGGGTAAGGCAGGATTAAGCTGGGATGCAAGGATTGCTGCCTGCCGGCCCCTGCCCCTCGCGAGCGTCTGCGAGCCTCGAGTCCGGGCTGCAGCGAGACCTGGTGGGCAGTCCCCGGCTCACCGTACTCCCGGGGCTCCGGGTCCGGCTGGAAAGTGAAATGAGCCACCTGCCGCCTCTGGGCCGCATCCTCGCCAGTCGCGGCGGGATGCAGAAAGCCCCGCGCCAGGCCCGCGCCACAGAGCCGACGCCAGTGCCCCTGAGCCCCTGCCGCCCTGAGCCTGAACAGCCAGCAGGCAGCCGAAGCCACAGCCGCCATCCCCGCCGAGTTTCTCTCAAGAGATGCAGCCGCTTGCTGCCGGTGAGGAGGGCGGAGTACCCGAGACGGCTTCCACATTGGTCGGGCCAGAGGGGCGTTCCCGTGAAAGGGACCAACCGGAACTGGAAATTCCGGGGCGGGGAGGTCGACGTGACGAGGTGGCCGGCTTCTGCTCCTTGTGCGCATGCGGACAACGGGCTTGTGGCGGCGGAGGTGGAGCCAAGGAAATAGTTTCTGGGGTGGAGCCTCCCCGCGGTCAGCTGTGCGGGCCTGGCTTGCGGACCCGAGTCTGCAAAGTTCTACACGGTGCCTGGAAGCGATCTTTTCCGGTGTCATCTACAGTGCATTTCCAAGGGTTGTTTTCATTTTAAGATCCATACTTTTTCTTTTTAATGTAACCCTTTTTTAACCTCTCCTATTCTGTCTCTACTATTGTGTGAAAGCTGAAGAGAGCTACTGATTGGCACTGGTTATTGGTTTTGACTTTCAGAAAACTGCTGGAGTCACTCACTGCTCAAAGCCTCCACTCCTTATTCACACCCTCCTTGAAATGCTTAATAAGCATATATCAATTTTTATTGATTTTTTTCCAAATTTAAATGAGAGATGAAAGAGGCAAACTTAGATTTTATCCTTCAAATCTACTGAATAGCAATTGAGATACATTTTGCCCAGAAGTAGCGAAAATTACAAGACTGGCTAGCATTGAAACCTGGAGAATTTAAGCCACTGTTTTTAATTTATACTAATCAACTACGTAAATTTGTTTTAATCGAAGCGTTTTACCAGGATACCTTCTCTATGAATTTACCAAAAAAAAAAATGTAAAATATGAAATATTATAAAATCAAAAATGACAAGAGGCAATCGTGACTGTGTACGTCAGATGAAAATGAGTGGCTGGGGAAGGATGAGCCCAAAACAGGATTTGAAGAAGAAAGGGAGGAAAAACATTCCTCTTCCATTATGCCTGGGCTCTCAACCCATCTTTGGTTTTGCACAGGGGCGAGAGAGAAGACAGTGGAAACTAGGTGAAAGGGAAGGCAGACAGATGCCTTTTTTGACTGAGATTGAGAAATAGCGATTAAAAACTGCCTAAGGGAGAACCAGAATTATGTCTCCATTTTTCCCGCTCCCACACTAAGTTCAAAATTTAACATTTGGGAAATTTTTCATCTTGGCTTTTGTTAGTATTCACTTCTGCTGTTCTAATAGTGTGGGTTAGAGTGTTTTGCAAGCTCATGAAGAGTATTTTTGTTTTAATGAAAGAAAGCGGTAACAAATGAAATTACACTTACATAGTCAAATTTGGGTTTAAAATAAAGAGAGTAAAGAACAAGGTTAAAAATGAATAGAGCTTTTTTTCTACTTATTGATAGTTAACAGACCTGGGGGTGCTGAGATTACTTATGTCTGGGAGAAAAACAGAAAAATAGTATAAAAACTGATGGGAATCTTATTGAATGCTGCTATATACAAGCCAATGACAAGCCACCATTGAGACAAATAAGATTAAGTCATAGTTTTACTTTTAAAACGTCCAAGTTGGTAGAAAAAAGAAACAGATTAGACAACTACAGTCCAGTGTGATAGGGGTCCTAGAACAGTGCAAGCAAAGTGAAACACAAAAAGAGCAATAAACTCTTCTTTGAAAGTCAAGTGTTTCCAGAAATAACACTGAGCCAGACCTAAAAAGATGAGTAGAAATTACCAGGCAGACTAGGGAGGAAAAAGAATTCCAAACTAAGAAAAAACCTGTGCAAAGGCCGATAGGCATGAAGAGCACAGTGCTTTCAAGGAAGAGAAGGTAGCTTGCTGCTTCTAGATTCAGGGAATAGGGAATGATACGGGGTTAACAGAGAAAGTAGAAAAAACAGATCAAAGGGAGATTTTGAAGGTTCTGTATGCTGGTCTAAGAGGTGCGAACTTCCAACTACATGTAGCCAGGAACAACAAAGATAGCACCTGCCAGATTCACCTATTTTGCAAACTACACTTTTTTTTTTTTTAATTTTCCCCATCTCTACCACACCAATTGCCTGATAACAATGAAAATATCTATGATATTAGAATGGGACTTTCCTCCATTCTCCCAGCCCTGGCTGCATTTACTTGATTTGGTAAACTGTCCTTTTCTGGAAATTCCAGAAGTCTAATTTAGAAAGAAAGATCAGGCAATCTTTAAATGCCACTAGGAAATGCAAAAAAAAAAAAAAAAAAAAGGGAGTTTCAGTAATTTTGTGAACCAGGAAAGATGAAGAGTGTGATTACATTTGAGTTCTTGATTCCATTTATTCCCAAGTCCTAATAGCTTTCTGGTCCTGGGGTTCTATGAGACATCGCCATATCCTTAAAATGTATTCCCCTCTTTGCTTGAGCTTTTTTTTTTTTTTTTTTTACATTGGTCCTAAATCTTTAAGTTGAATTTCATTATATAGGGTATTCAAATAATAGGTAATTTAAATGACAAGGTTAATGTCAACATCAACTTACAAGGTCTCACATAAGACAAAATTTTTAGAATTTATTTAAAAAATATTTGTCTTGAAGTTTGTAAAATTTATTTATTTTACTTTAGGTACATACTGTATCTGGCATTTCTCCCCATGTTATCCCTCCCCGCCCTCCCCACCGACTGCTGTCTCTCCCCTACCCTCCCCCCAACTGCCCCCAGTGTATGATGCTCCTCTCCGAGTCCACATGTTCTTGTTGTTCAACACCCACCTGTGAGTGAAAACATACGGTGTTTGGCTTTCTGTTCTTGTGTCAGTTTGCTGAGAATGATGTTTTCCAGATTCATCCAAGTCCCTACAAAGGACACGAACTCATCATTATTTATGGCTGTGTAGTATTCCATGGCATATATGTAACACATTTTCTTTGTCCAGTCTATCGTTGATGGGCATTTGGGTTGGTTCCAGGTCTTTGCTATTGTACACAGGGCTGCAATGAACATATGTGTGCATGTGTCTTTATAGTAGAACGATTTATACTTCTTTGGGTATATACCCAGTAATGGGAAGGCTGGGTAAAATGGAATTTCAATTTCTAGCTCCTTGAGAAATTGCCACACTGTCTTTCACAATGTTTGAACTAAGTTACAGTCCCACCAACTGTGTAGGAGTGTTCCCACACCCTCTCCAGCATCTGTTGTCTCCAGATTTTTTAATGATCGCCATTCTAACTGGCTTGAGATGATATCTCAGTGTGATTTTGATTTGCATTTCTCTAATGACCAGTGATAATGAGCATTTTATCATGTTCATTGGTCTCATATATGTCCTCTTTTTAAAAGTGTCTGTTCATATCCTTGGCTCACTTTTGTATGGGGTTGTTTGTTTTTTCTTGTAAATCTGTTTTAGTTCATTGTAGATTCTGGTTATTAGCCCTTTGTCAGATGAGTAGATTGCAAAAGTTTTTTCCCATTCTGTTGGTTGCCAATTTGCTCTAATGATGGTTTCTTTAGCTGTATAGAAGCTCTGGAGTTTAATTAGATCCCATTTGTCTATATTGGCTTTTATTGCCATTGCTTGTGGTGTTTTAATCATGAAGTCCTTGCCTATGCCTATGTCCTGGATGGTTTTGCCTACATTTTCTTCTAGTGTTTTTATGGTGTTAGGTTTTATGTTTAAATCTTTAATCCATCTGGAGTTAATTTTAGTGTAAGGTGACAGGTAGGGGTCCAGTTTCTGCTTTCTGCACCTTGCTAGCCAGTTTTCCCAACACCATTTATTAAACATGGAGTCCTTTCCCCATTGCTTGTTTTTGTCCAGTTTGTCAAAAATCAGATGGTTGTAGATGTGTGGTGTGTCTTCTGGGGTCTCTGTTCTGTTCCATTGGTCTATGTCTCTGTTTTGGTACCAGTACCATGCTGTTTTGATTACTGTAGCCTTGCAGTATAGTTTGAAGTCTGGTAGTGTGATGCCTGCCACCTTGTTCTTTTTGCTTAGAATTGACTTGGCTATGCAGGCTCTCTTGTGATTCCATATGAAGTTTAAGGTGTTTTTTTCCAGTTCTGTGAAGAAGAACATTGGTAGCTTCATGGGGATAGCACTGAATATATAGATTACTTTGGGCAATATGGCCATTTTCACGATATTAATTCTTCCTAACCATGAGCATAGAATGTTTTTCCATCTGTTTGTGTCCTCTCTTATTTCTTTGAGCAGTAGCTTGTAGTTCTCCTTGAAGCGGTCCTTTACTTCCTTTGTTAGTTGTATTCCTAAGTATTTTATTCTCTTTGTAGCAATTGTGAATGGCAGTTTATTTCTGATTTGGCTCTGTTTGTCTGTTATTGTTGTATAGGCATGCTTGTGATTTCTGCACATTGATTTTGTATCCTGAGATTTTGCTGAAGTTGCTTATCAGTTTGAGAAGATTTTGGGCTGAGACGATGGGGTCTTCTAGATATAAAATAATGTCACCTGCAAATAGAGACAGTTTGATTTTCTCCTTTCCTAATTGAGTACCCTTTATTTCTTTTTCTTGCCTGATTGCTCTGGCTAGAACTTCCAATACTATATTGAATAGGAGTGGTGAGAGAGGGCATCCTTGTCTAGTGCCTGATTTTAAAGGGAATTTTTCCAGCTTTTGCCTGTTCAGTATGATATTGGCTGTAGGTTTGTAGCTTTTATCATTTTATGATATGGTCTGTCAACATGCAGTTTATTGAGAGTTTTTAGCATTAAGTGCTGTTGAATTTTATCAAAGGCCTTCTCTGCATCTGTTGAGACAATCATGTGGTTTTTGTCTTTGGTTCCATTTATGTGATGGATTATATTTATGGATTTGCATATGTTGAACCAGCCTTGCATCCCCATAATGAAGCCTACTTGGTCATGATGGATAAGCTTCTTGATGTGCTGTTACAGTCTGTTTGCCAATATTTTATTGAAGATTTTTGCGTTGATGTTCATCATGGATATTGGCCTGAAGTTTTCTTTTTTAGTTGAGTCTCTGCCTGGTTTTGGTATCAGGATGATTGTTGGTCTCATAAAATGAGTTAGGGAGGATTCCCTCATTTTGTATTGTTTGATACAGTTTCAGAAGGAATGGAACCAGCTCTTCTTTGTATGTCTGGTAGAATTCAGCTGTGAACCTATCTGGACCTGGACAGTTTTTGGTTGGCAAGCTATTGATTGCTGCCTCTACTTCAGCCCTTGTTGTTGGTCTATTCAGGGTTTCAACTTCCTCCTGGTTTAGTCTTTGTAGAGTACAAGTGTCTAGGAATTTATCCATTTCTTCCTGGTTTACTGACTTACGTGAATAGAGCTGTTTGTAGTAATCTCTGATGGTAGTGTGTATTTCAGTGGGATCAGTGGTGATATCCCTTTTATCGTTTTTTTATTGCATCTATTTGATTCTTCTCTATTTTCTTTTTTATTATTCTGGCTAGTGGTCTGCCTGTTTTGTTGATTGTTTCAAAAAACCAGCTCCTGGATCGATTGATTTTTTGAAGGGTTTTTTATATCTCTATCTCCTTCAGTTCTGCTCTGATTGTAGTTATTTCTTGTCTTCTGCTAGCTTTTGAGTTTTTTTTATCTTGCTCCTCTAGCTCTTTCAATTTTGTCAATAGGTTGTCGATTTTAGATCTTTCCTCTCTTCTCTGATGGGCATTTATTGCTACAAATTTCCCCCTCGACACTGCTTTAAAGGTGCCCCAGAGATTATGGTAAGTTGTGGCTTCATTCTGGTTGGTTTCAAAGAACATCTGTATTTCTACCTTCCTTTGATTGTTTACCCAGTCAACACTCAGAAGCAAGTTGTTCAGTTTCCAAGTGGTTGTGCATGTTTCAGTGTATTTCTTGATCCTGAGTTCTAATCTGATTGCTATGTGGGCTGATAGACTGTTATGAATTCTGTTCTTTTGCATTTGCTGAGGAGTGATTTTCTTCCAATGATGTGGTCAATTTTAGAGTAAGTGCAATGTGGTGCTGAGAAAAATATATATTCTGTTGTTTTGGGGTGGAAATTTCTGTAGATATCTATTATGTCTGCTTGGTCCAGCTCTGAATTCAAGTCCTGGATATGCTTGTTAATTTTCTGTCTTGTTGATGTGTCTAATATTGACAGTGGAGTGTTGAAGTCTCCCACTATTATTGTGTGGGAATCTAAATCTCGTTTTAGGTCATTAAGAACTTGCTTTATGTATCTGGGTGCTCCTGTATTGGGTGCATATATATTTAGGATCATTAGCTCTTCTTGTTGGCTTGATCCTTTTACCGTTATGTAATGTCCTTCTTTGTCTCTTTTGATCTTTGTTGGTTTGAAGTCCATTTTATCAGAGACTAGGATTGCAACCACTGCTTTTTTTTGTTCTCCATTTGCTTGGTAAATCTTCTTCCATCCCTTTATTTTGAGTCTATGTGTGTCTTGAATGTGAGAGAAGTTTCCTAAATACAGCACGCTGATGGGTTTTGACTTTTTATCCAGTTTGCCAGTCTGTGTCTTTTGATTGGGGCATTTAGGCCATTTACATTCAATGTTAATATTGTTATGTGTGAATTTGATCCTGCCATTTTGTTACTGGCTGGTTTTCTCTCCCATTAGTTGACTCATTTTCTTCATTGCATTTTTGGTCTTTGCCAACTCGTTTGCTTTTGCAGTGACTGGTACTTGTTCCTTTCCATAGGAGGAGCTTTTGTAGGGCAGGTCTGGTGGTGACAAAATCTCTCAGTAATTGCTTGTCCATAAAGGATTTTATTTATCCTTCACTTATGAAGCTTAGTTTGGCTGGATATAAGATTCTGGGTTGAAAGTTCTTTTCTTTAAGGATGTTGAATATTGGCCCCCACTCTTCTGACTTGCAGGGTTTCTGCCGAGAGATCTGCTGTGAGTCTGACTGGCTTCCCTCCGTGGGTGACCTGACCTCTCTCTCTGGCTGCCCTTAGCATTTTTTCCTTCATTTCAACTCTGGTGAATCTGACAATTAAGTGCCTTGGGGTTGCTCTTCTTGAGGAATATCATTGTGGAGTTCTCTGTATTTCCTGAATTTGAAATTTGGACTGCCTTGCTAAGCTTAAGAAGTTATCCTGGATAATACCTGGAGCATGTTTTCCAGCTTGGATTCATTCTCCCCATCATATTCAGGTACATGGATCAAGGGTAGATTAGGTCTTTTCACATAATCCCATATTTCTTGGAGGCTTTGTTCATTTCTTTTCACGCTTTTTTCTCGTCTTGCCTTCTCTATTTCATTGAGTTGATCTTCAATCTCTGATATCCTTTCTTCTGCTTTATCGATTCGGCTATTAAAACTTGTGTTTACTTCACGTAGTGCTGTGTTTTTCAACTCCATCAAGTTGTTTATGCTCTTCTCTAAGCTGGTTATTCTAGTTAGCATTTAATCTAATCTTTTTTCAAGGTTTTTGGTTTCTTTGCATTGAGTTAGAATGTGTTCCTTTAGCTCAGAAAAGTTTGTTATTATCCACCTTCTGAAACCTGTTTCTGTCAATTCGTCACACTCCTTCTCAAGTTGTGATCCTGTGTTGTTGAGGAGTTGTGATCCCTCAAAGCAGAAGAGGTGTTCTGGTCTTTGATGGTTTCATCTTTTTTGCACTGCTTTTTTTCCCCATCTTTGTAGATTTACCTGGCTGTGGTGTCAGGGAGCTGCTTGATCAGGTCGCTTGTCAGCCTGTGGAGGCACTACTGGGTTTCTAGGGACTCCTTCAGGTTACTAGGGAAGTTTCTCATGTCTTTTTTGTTTCTACTGGAGATTAGGCCCACCTCTTCCTCTGACCTGTAGGCGCTGCCAGGTTGTCAAGAATGCTGTCCTGTTGCTAGGTAGGCTTCCTGTGTTTTGTATTAAAACACATAGCCCAGTTACACCCCTCTAGTGGTGGGTTGTGCCCTTCCTCCACTGGGCTGGAACATTCAGGGTTCAGCTCAGACTGTGGCACTGGCTGTGCAACCCACTCAAGTCAGAGCTTCAGCCCTCTGGGGTTTGTGGGGGAGGGTAGGGACTCGCCCAGCCTAACCCACCTGTCTCCCTCTTTCAGCTTCCTCTCTCTCCGGTCATGGGGTAGGGACCCTCCCAGCTGCTAGTCCTTACAGCTCCCTCTCTCTCCGGGCAGTGGGGAGGAGGCAAAAGCTCAGTGTGCAGGCCCTCCTGGCCGCCTTTTGGGCTTATGCATCTGTTTAGGTCTGTGCACCAATCTGGGACACCGTCCTGGATTATTATTCAGCTCCGCACTTGTAATTCACAGTGCTTGACTGGCAAAGATCCCCTGTTCTGTGTATTGCTGAGGCTTTGGGGGAAGCACTGTATCTGGACCAGAGTGTCAGAGAGGGAGCCTCTGGCTTGCCAGTCAGATGCTCTTTCTGGGTGAAGCAACACTCCTCCCTGCGTCAGTCTGCTCTGAGTGGGCTTTGTTCACCATCAAACAAGACCCGTTGAAATGCACCTGGTACCTTGTTTGGAACTAGGAGATCTCTGGATTTCTGCATCTCTCTCACTGGCTGTTGTGCACTGGAGTTGTGTCTATTCGGCCATCTTGGATCCCACCCCACCCCACCCCACCCCTCACCCCCGCTTGAGCTACTTTCAATTGCAGAACCCATGACTATGGAGTTGCAATACAAAGTAAAGTTGCTCTTCACTCTTTAGAATGACTCTTGCATCACTTTCTCTCACTAAGCTTCACTACCTGTGCAACTTGTACCTGTTTAGTATCAGCTTGCTTTTAGACAACCATTTTATATAGCAAGATGATACTTTTGCAGTATTATATCCTGGCTTCTGCCCTCTTCATACTCAAACAGAGGTATCATAAGGAAAAGAAAATAAATCAAATTCTTGCTTTTGAATTTAAAATAGATTTTAAACCTGATAACAGAGACAATAATTTGAGAGAAGAGTTTGAATTCTATAGACTGGTTTCTAAGTATTAAACCTCAAAAACCTGAATGAGTTAGGGCACAAAGCTTAGGACCAAAAGAAAAGATTGCAAATTGCATACCGATGTAAGAGATGGTTTTTCTCACCTTCCATGGAGGTGAATCTATAGATTAGAAAGACCTGTAGGTATCCTTCTTTGTAGATGAACCTAGGAAAGTATCACTAAATCCTCAGGCTCCCCAGCATGTCATAGCATTTGAAACAGTAGGATGCTTCTCCCAGGTTGCCGAGAGAGATGCAACTATGGCATCAAGATCTAGGGAACATGAGAAAACCCAGCAATCAGAATAATAAGGGACTTATGTCTAGAATATACTTTTTACAACTCATAAACTCAACAATAAAAAAAATTACCCAATTAAAAAATGGGCAAAGAATTCTCATTCATTGATGGTGGCAATGCAAAATGGTATAGCCACTTTGAAAGACAGTTTAGTTGTTTATAGAACTAAATATATTCTCACCATGCAATCCAGCAGTAGTGTTGCTTGGTATATACCCAAATGAGCTGAAAACGTAAGTCCACATTAAAACCTGTGCAGTATATTTATAGCAGCTTTGTTTATAATTGCCAAAACTTGGAAGCAACCAAATAAACTGTGGTACTTCCAGACAATGGAATATTATTCAGCACTAAAAAGAAATATTAGGCTGGGTATAGTGGCTCATGCTTGTAATTCCAGCATTCTGGGAGGCCAAGACAGTTCGATCATCTGAGGTCAGGAGTTTGAAACCAGCCTGGACAACATGGTGAAACCCATCTCTACTAAAAATACAATAATTAGCTGGGCATGGTGGTACATGCCTGTAGTCCCAGCTATTCAGGAGGCTGAGGTGGGAGGATCGTGTGAATATGGGAAACGGAGGTTGCAGTGGGCTGAGATCTTACTACTGCACTCCAGCCTGGACAACAGAATGAGACTCCATCTCAAAAAAAAAAAGAAAAAGAAAAAGAAAGAAAAGAGAAATATTTAACCATGAGAAGACATAGAAGAAGTTAAAATGTATAATGACTAAGTGAAAGAAACCAATCTGAAAAGGCTACATACTATATGAATCCATCTATATGACATTCTAGAAAAGGCAAAATTATGGAGAGAGTAAAAGAGATCAGGAGTTGCCAAGAGTTGAGAGAAGAAAGGGATAAATGGAAAAGCATAGAGGGTTCTTAGGGTAGGGGGAATATTCTGTATGATATTATAATGGTCGAAATATGTCATACGTTCATCCAAATGCATAGAATGTACAACACCAAGAGTGAACCCTAATGTAAACTATGGACTTGGGTGATAACTATGTGTTAATGTAGGTTTCTTGATGATAACAAATGTGCCATTGCAGTGGAGATACTGATGATTAAGGAAGCTCTGTATTTGAGGGAAAGTATATGGAAATTTTCTGCACCCACCTCTCAAATTTTTTGTGAACCTAATACTGCTGTAAAAAATAGTCTATTTAAAGAAATGGACAAAGGATTTGAATGACATTTCTCCAAAGAAGACATGCAGGTGGCCAGTGAACACAAATTTAATTAATCTGGTGACATTTTGGCCCTAAAGAAAATAAAATTGTGCTGCATTTCTGGCCTTCTGTTTCTGGAATGCAACTGAAGGTTAGTATTGGTCATTCAGAAAGATATTAAAAGAAAGAATAAAACAGCTGCTACCCCTGGGGAAAAAAAAATAAATAAAATAAAATAAAATAAAGAAAAGATCCTCAACATCAATAGTCATTAAAGAAATGGAAATCAAAAGCATAATGAGATACCACTTCATATCCACTAGGACGATTAAATAAACAAGAAATCTATAAAATGTGTTGGTGAGGCCGCATAGCAACTGAAACCATCGTACATTGCTGGTGGGATTGTAAAATGATGCAGCTGCTATGGAAAACAGCTTATCAGTCCCTCAAAACGTTAAGCACAGTTATCTTTTTAATTTTGTTCTTCTATTTCTCTTTCCTTTGTTTTTTTTAACACAATTATCTAATTATCTTACAACCCAGCAAATCCACTCCTAAGTATATGCCAAAGAAAAATGAAAAGTTATACACATCAAAGTTGGTACACATAGCAGCACTATTCATAATAGCAAAAAAATGAAAACAATCCAAATACCCATGAAATGATGAATGGTTAAACAAAAGTGATATATCTGTAAATAGAATATTATCTGTTATTAAAGAGTAATGAAGTAGTGTTACATGGAGGAAATTTGAAAACATTATGCTAAGTGAAAGAAGTCACTTTAAAAAACTATATATTATAAAATTCCATTTATATAAAAAGTCCAGAATAGGCAAATCAGTAGAGACAGGAGGTGGAAAATGACTGCTAATGAATATAAAGTTTCTTTTTGGGGTGATGAAAATGTTCTAAAATTTAAAAATGTTGATGGTTGCACAACTCCGTTAATATGCTAAAAATCAGTGAATTGTACATTAAAAGGGTGAATTTCATGATATGTAAATTATATCTCAATAGCACTATTATTTAAAAATTAAATTATAGAGAAATAAAGTCATATTTGCATATCTAAATAAGCTGACTAAAAGATTCTTCCCCACACAGCATGTTTAACATCAAGTGTATTAGTTCACAGACTCTGTTTATATGAAATTGGTTTCAACTAAGGACTTGGGATAATGAAAAAGTTCCCTGATTTTTTTTTTACTTCACTGAACTACTACATGGAATGATCCTGTTGGAATCAAAAGAAAGTCCAGAATATAGTTAAAGTCAGTCAGTGTATTTGTTTCCTAGGGATGCTGTCACAAAGTAGCACAAATCGGTTGCAGAAATGTCTTGTTCGTGATTCTGATCAAGTCTAAGATTAAGGTGTCAGTGCTAAATCATGCACCCTCTGAAACCTGTAGGGAAATTCTTCCTTTCCCTTACTTTCTGTTGGTTCTCTGGAATTCTTTGGCATTCCTTGGCTTGCAGTTGCATAAATCTAGTCTCTGCCTTTGTTAACACATGTAATCTCCACATCTTTTCATAGCTATCTTCTTATAAGGACACCAACACCAGTCATATTGCATTAGAAGCCCACACTGCTCCAGTATAACCTCATCTTAACCAATTACATCTGCCATGACCCTACTTCCAAATAAGCTTAAATTATGAGGACCAGTGGTTAGGTACTGGGTTTGGGGGTGGGGAGTGTCAAGCTCAACATATCTTTTGGGGGACAGGGGCATAACAGCCAGAGACTTGGTTGCAGAACAGAAGCTAACTGGATGAATGCTTTTGATAAACTATGGATGTTTTTGATAAACTATTAGGAAGGTGTTTACATTGTTAAAGAGTTTTTATAAAGTGTTTTGTGGATTTCTTGAAATATGACCTAAAGTCATCTGGAGAAGGCTTAAAAATCTAGAAATATTTGGTCTAGATAAGATTTTAAAAGTGATATATTAGCTTTCCTTCCAAGTTTGATGGGCTCCCTTATAGAAGGGTTAAATATACTATTTAGCTCCAGAGGGAAGAATAAGAAACTGGAATAAGCAATTCTAGTATAATATAAAGAACTTCTTATTAAGTCGACTGTCATGGGAAGTAATGAATTCTCTATTATTAAAATAGTCAAGCACAGAATGGATGAAGACTATTCAGGGAGCCTTTTGGGAGGATTTATTCTTCATTTACAGGTTGTTTAGGGTACTTCTAATTTTAAGAATTCTGATTCTACTATTCACTAGTGTGTACTGAGAGCCTCACGTGCCAGAGACAGTGTTTTAATCAACATTATTTTAAGCCAACCCCTGACCTAAGCCACCTGTCCCATCTAGCATGTGAGTTATTCCTCTTTTCCCTTCTTCAATATCTTGGCAACTTCTCTCTGGCTTCTTACCTGCTGCAGGGGCTTGAGATGCACTGTGATCAGTCTTTAAGCACTTGAACCATGCTATGTAGACAGGATCCCTATAAGCCACTCACTGAAGAAAGCACATCACAAAGTGACATTATTGGAAGTTTGGGCTAGCCCAGTGGAAGGATTTAGATACAAGCAATGGCTCAGAAAACTGCTCCAAATATTACTATCTGCCTGTACGTGTAACACTGTTTTAGAGAGAGCTACTCATCTGTAAAAATACATACCAATCCAGCAATAGTGACCTTTAAAAATTCCCCCAGGTAATTTATGAGTACTGCCAGGTTTCTAAAAGCTTAATTAAAATCATAGCTTACATAATTGCGAATATTGGGACAAAAGAAATTTGAAATTTGAGATCCATATCTTACCTCCATCAGAAACTTCATTGGGACACTAGAATGTCACCAGTGCAGAGAAGAAGGAAGAGCACAGGGGCAGGCAGGCAGGCAGTGGTCACCACCAACGACCCTTGACAATTTGTTCTCCTCACCAGGTAAACCACTCCTAAACACAGGTAAGATAGAAGTCAGCCTATGTCACACGATGCACACATTTAACCTACCCAAACTAACTTGAGACTTTTAAGCAGAGCAATTGATTCTTCCCCTTCTTTCAAGGAGTATATGCCCTGGACCAGTAGTGCTCCACCTTGACTTCATGTTAGAATCATCTAGGGAGCTTTCAAAACAAACTAATATCCAGGTCCCATGTGGAAAGCAGTATTGATACAAATGTTTCTATTCCGTGCTTTTAATAACTCAGGTAGATTGAACTTCCCTAGCCACCTGACATCAGTCATAGCCATGTGTCTTGCTTTGCCAATCAATTTGACCACAAGTATAGACAGGCTTCTTGGGTGGAAGAATTTAACAGCTGGTAGCCATTTCTCTAGTTCACTTCTTCTGCCTCATCAAGTGGTAACATTTCACAGCTAGAACATACGTCAGCTGTTTCTGGAATGGCACTACACGGAGAATCACCTGCCCTTCTTCCACACTTGTTTGACCGGGAGCATGACTGAGAAACAATTTAAGAATATATATTTGTATCTCTTAAAAATAGAACACGGCTTCTAATCACAAACCTACTTTACATAGTGTTCAGCTATTCTAACATATCCTAACTCTTCAGTAAACATTTTCAGTAATACACTTACTGAAAGTGCTTTTTTCTACAACATGATGCATAAATGTAGCTACACTTTATTATTGTGGATTCAAACTATTTTCAACTGTAATTTTCGCTAGTCACAAGTTTTACCTTGCACTTAGGTTTTGGAATCTAAACACGTAAAACTGATGCAACTCTTCTGTACTGAGGAAACACCAAAATCTTTTCTATGCACATGTTAATCTCTTAAAACAACTTGATGACAAGGTCTTACTACACTCACTTTACAGATGAGATTAAACTGACTAAGCTCAGTTTAAGCAGTTTAAAGCTTTCCAGTCCATGTTTTTCATACTGCAAAATGTGTGGCCTTATGTTGTGTTTCTCAAATTTATTTTTCAGAGTAATCCCTGAGAAACTTGTTCAAATTTTAGATTATCTAGGCCCCACACTGAGAAACTCTTATTCAGGAGGACTAGGGTAGACTATCTACATTTCTAATAAGCTTTCCTCTATCCAGTGTCTTTGATATAAATAGTCCATATATCATACAAACAAACCTATAAAAAACAAACAGCCATTGTATACACTGTGTTCTCTGTCCAGAAAAGAACAGCTACCACCTTTCCTCACTCACTCTTTTATCAAGTAGAGTTCTTAGGTTACAACTACTGAAATCACTTCTTGCTAACTTACAAGAATTATGATGACTTTTTAAAATACAGGATGGCCCACAAAAATTGAAGAAACAAACAGCTTCAGAAAGAACAGAAACCAGGATGGACCGGGCACGGTGGCTCAAGCCTGTAATCCCAGCACTTTGGGAGGCCGAGGCGGGTGGATCACGAGGTCAAAAGATCGAGACCATCCTGGTCAATGTGGTGAAACCCCGTCTCTACTAAAAATACAAAAAATTAGCTGGGCATGGTGGTGGGTGCCTGTAATCCCAGCTACTCAGAAGGCTGAGGCAGGAGAATTGCCTGAACCCAGGAGGTAGAGGTTGCGGTGAGCCGAGATAGTGCCATTGCACTCCAGCCTGGGTAACAAGAGCGAAACTCCGTCTCAAAAAAAAAAAAAGAAAGAAAGAAAGAAACCAGGATGGCCCCAGAGATCCAGGTAACAGGAGTTAATTTAGAGATGTGTGGGAATATTAATATGTTTAAAAGCATGGAAAGAGTTGGACATGGTGGTATAAATCTATAGTCTTAGCTACTCAAGAGGCTGAGACAGGAGGATCACTTGAGCCTAGGATTTCAGGCTGTCCTATACTATGATTGGACCTGTAAACAGCCACTGCACTCCAGCCTGTACAATATAGTGGGACCCCATCTCCAAAACAAAAAGGAAGAAGAGAATAGATATAATGCAAAGTATGTCCTCTGACCACAATTGAGTAAAGAATGCAATTAAAAACCAAATGAGTCAAAAAATAAATCAAAGTGAAATGACATGGTTTAGGTCTGTGTCCCAGCCCAAATCTCTTGTCAAATTGTAATCCCAGTATTGGAGGTAGGGCCTGGTGGGAGGTGATTGAATCATGTGGGCATATTTCCCCTTTGGCACTGTTCTCTCGTGACAGTGAGTTATCACAAGTTGTGGTTGTTTAAAGAATGTGTAGCACCTCTCCCCATCTCTCTTCCTCCTCCTCCAGCCACGTAAGATGTGCCAGCTTCCCCATTGTCTTCTGCCATGATTATAAGCTTCCTGCGGCCTCCCAGCCATGCTTCCTGTACAATCTGCAGAACTGTGGGCAAATTAAACCTCTTTTCTTTATGAATTACCCAGTCTCAGGTATTTCTTAAAAACAGTGTGACAACAGACTGAACAGAAAATTAGAAAATACTTACAGATGACTGAAAATGAAGACACAACATATTAAAACATATGTAGCTAAAGTAGTGCTTAGAGGAAAATCTACAGCTGTAAATGCCTAATTAAAGAAGAAAGATCTCAAACCAATAACCCAAATCCCTGGCCTAAGATACTGAGGGGAAAAATAATAAACTAAGTCTAAAGCAACAAGAAGAAGGAAATAATAGAGATAAGAGTGGATATTAATGAAATAAAGAATAGAAAAAATAGAGTAAATTATGAAACAAAAAGCTAGGTTTTTTGAAAACATAAAAAAAAATTGACAAACTTTAAGCTAGATTGACCAAGAAAACAAGAGAAGAATCAAATAACCAGAATCAGAAATGAAAGGAAATGATTTAAGAAATGAAAAGGATCAAAAGCCATAAGCAGGTGGGTAAACAAAAACGGTATCACCTTTTCTCATATCTTTAATTACATTAAAAGACAAATGGCTATTTAAAGTAAAAACTGTGGGTGAGCACGGTGGCTCACATCTATAATCCTAATGCTTTAAGAGGCTGAGATGAAAGGATTGCTTATGCCTAGGAGTTCAAGATCAGCCTGGGCAACACAGCAAGACCCCATCTTTAAAAAAAAATAAAAAATAAAGTAAAAATTATAACATTATGTTCTGGAGTTTGTAATATATTTAGATGTAAAATATGAGGCAATGGTAGAATAAAGGATGGAGTATAAGTGGAATTATACTGTCCAAGATTCTTACAGTTTGCATAAAATAATGTGATACTAAGTCTAAGTAGAAGTGATATGTTAAGAATGAAACCCTCAAGCAGTAATTCCTTACAATTCCTAGAGCAAACACTAAAAAATCTTTCAAAGACATATAACTAAAAGTTGAATGGAGAAATTAAAGTAGATTAAACATTCCGACCCAAAGAAAGCAACTCTATTAAAGATTCTGATAGGGTTGCTATATTGAAAGGATTCTCTTGTAAAAGAAAACTGAGTATACAAATAAGTTAGGGTAAATTAACTGTTAAATGCTATAATAGACACAGTAAGAGAAGTAATTGGTTTAAATGCCAGTTCTGTTTCTAGCTGAATGACCTTGAGTATATCATTTAACCCTTCAAGTCTCATAGAGAGAACATTAAAGCTACCTAGAGGGATGTCATAATGACAAACTCACGTGATATATAAAAGTTACTTGTACATACCAATCGCTCAGTAAGTATTTGTTGAATTTACATATGTAAAAACATGTAAAAGATTTATATGTGCCTGTTCCAGAAAAAAAGTCTAGTAACATTAACTAGGATTGTTTTTATTCGAAATTCATAATTATGGAAGCTGCCTTATCTCTCTGGAAAATAAAACAACTCCCCCACCCCCACCCAAAAAACCTCACAATTGTGGATTGTAGTAACTTGATCAAGACACCAGGTGGCATGAGATAATAAAAATTATTGCCACCTGATAATACTCTTCAAAATACAATTGTACAATGATTTGCATACTACATATTTAAGAAAGGTTGCAATTTAAATTTTCTAAATCAATGTACAGATTTCAAGGTGCCTTTTGATTAGTTCACCTTCCAGTAGCAATTCCATTTCAGCCTTTCAGTATATCTGCCTTTGCATCTGTCAAATAATAACAAGCCAAGCCTCATACATTGCATACATTATTTTATTTTATCTTCACTCTCCTAAAAAGCAGGTGTTAACTCCAGTTTATACATGAGAAAGCTGAAGCTTAGGGCAGAAAATGGGGTTCAAATCAAGTCTTGACAGAAATTTCTTTTAAAGTTAAGCTACATGGTCTCCCATGGTCCTTAATTATTCTAAAGAAGTATGAGTAAGGAAATAGCTAGAGTCACCCTTTTCAAGCAGAATGTAAGAAGCAATCATCAAATTTATTATGCTTTATAAACTTGGGTGTAGATTTACAGTATTTAATTTAGCAGACGTAACTGTGAATTGTAAGTAAAAACTTAATAATGCAAAATGTTTATGAAATATACGTAGCCAAGAGGCTTAAAATACCTTATGGTTTTTTTTTTAAGTAAAATATATTATAGCCAGGCATCACAAGTTTCCATTTACAAAAAAGAACAGAGCACATGTGGGGATAAGTCATTTAATCAAAGCCACTCCCTCCAAACTCATCTTGGAGTCGGCTTCAAAGTACTCATGTGCTTGTTTTCCCAGATCAAAGTAGTGTATATTTGCTATCTTTCATTCAGCAAAAATGTGTTGAATACCATGTGAAGACTAATACAAATCAGACACAAATCATGCCATCAAAAGTCTTCATCTCCAAGGTTAAAAAAGTCATGTAGAATAGTTTCTGGACTGGCTCACCTAAACTCAAGACCTTACACAATTCCACTGACACTACAGTAGGATTTTCCTTCCTGTTCAGATGATTCCATGACCATTTGTATGGCACAAGTGGTCACCAATGTCTGTCATGCTGAGCAAGAGGCATTCTTGCATCTGTTAAGGTCCTGCCCTGGAGCCATAGCTGGGAGGAGAGGAAGATGGCTAATTAATATTGCTTCTCTCTTTGGGTGTGGCTCATCAACCAACCAACATAGACCTCCTTTCCAACTTTAAAACCCTTGGTACACAGAAATATCAATTCATCAGAAACATGTATAAGCTAGGACAGATACAGGCAAGTTGTTCCAGAGACCATTCTGCAAAACATGTAGTGTGCAATACAAAGTAGAAAGAAATAATTTCCTTCAAGAATACAAAAATGGGTCAGACGTGGTTACTCAGGTTTGTAATCCCAGCACCTTTTGGAGCCCAAGGCAAGAAGATCACTTGAAGGAGTTCAAGAACAGTCTGTGCAATATAGCAAACTCCATCTCTACAAAATAAAAATAACTTAGCTGGGAATGGTGGCATGTGTGTGTGTAGTCTTAACTATTCAGAAGGCTGTGGCAGGAGGATCTCTTGAGCCCAGGAGTTCAAGACTGCAGTGAACTATGATCACTCTATTGCACTTTAGCCTGGGCAAGAGAGACCCTGTCTCAAAAAAAGAAAAAAATTACAAAAATGTTTATCAGTGAGTTCCTTTACTACTGCATCATTATCAGCTAGATGCAAGTACGAAGTCCTAGACTCTACTCTAGACCACCAGAAGAGGGATAGGGCCTAGGAATTTCCATTGCTTTTTTTTTTTTTTTTTTTTTTTTTTTCTGAGTTGGAGTCTTGCTCTGTCACTCAGGCTAGAGTGCAGTGGTGCAATATCAGCTCACTGCAACCTCCACCTCCCGGGTTCTGTGCCTCAGCCTCCCTAGCAGTTGGGAGTACTGGCATGTACCACCAGGCCTGGCTAATATATATATATATATATATATATATATTTTTTTTTTTTAATAGAGGCGGGTTTTACCGCATTGGCCAGGTTGGTCTTGAAAGACTGAAAATGAAACACTGAATATTTCTTTCAGCCACAAAAAGGAGGGCCATGTGAAAAGGATGACATTGGACCAGGGCCTTTAATACAGGGAGCTAACGTTCCACATAGTTAAACAGTAGCTTGAGCAAAGGCAGAGCAGTGTGTTAGAACAGGCTCCTTTGGAGTAGGAGAAAAGGATACATAACAAACAGTAACAGGGAGCGAAGTTGAAACAGTCCTTAGGCTTAGATCATGAGGGTTATAAATGTCATCTTAGGAAACCTGGGCTTTGCTTTTTGAGTTGGGGGATGAGTTGTAGCACTGTTCCTGAAGACTCTCAAGTTGGTGATTGCTGATGTTGAATTAACTGTGGTTTCTCATGAACAGTCACAACAGATAGACCAAGATGCACATAAGGTCAGTCAAAACAAACAGGTCAATAAGAACAAGCAAACAGTTAACCATGATGACATTTTCCTGGCTTCAGCACAGGCATAATCCTGAAATTGTCATCTTAAAGGAAGTAAAAGGTGACACTCTAAACACTAGCCTCTTCTCAGTGCTCATCTCTCTGGACTGATGCAAGACATTTGACACTGTTAACTAATCTTTTTTCCTCCCTCCTTTAGCCTGCCACTTCTTTTTCCCCTCTTTCTCCTAACATGCCATTATTTCTTTCAGATTCCTCTTCCTCCTTCTACTCTTCTAAATAAAGTAACCTTCAAAGCACTATTCTTTGGCTTCCTCTTCTCTGTCCCTCACAGACATCTCTTTCCCTCATCATTCAGAAGCCAATGATAATGAAAGCTCTCCTCTTTGTGCAGGAAAGAGTAGCAAGCACTTTATATGTATTTTGTCTGGTCTTCAGAGCAATTCTGTCAGTTAGGAACAATTCTTATCACTCTTGAGATGAAAAAACTGAGCTCAAAGAGGGTTCATTCACTTAGTTATGGACATATATCTATAAGTGGTATGGCCTGGATTCAAATCCAGATAAGCTGGAATTCAGTGCCTGACCTGAATTCCCAAGCTGACTATGATGATTTTCATATGAAGTCCAATACTGCCTACTATAGAGTGGAATTGGCGAAGATGCTGTCAGACAAACTGGTGGACAAAAAGGGCAGGTCAGAAATAGTCCCAGCACGTATGAGTGGTGTATGATAGTAGGCTGGTACTTTAAATCAGTGAGAAAAGAATGGGTTTTCCAGTAAATTATATTTTGACCTGAATATTTAAACAACTAACTCAAGCCATATACCAAAATTCCAGTTAGATTAAAATCTTTATGTAAAATATTAAGCCATAAATATTATCTATATCATCAATCTATGCCATATATGTTTATTTACATCTCTATATTTACTTGTATTTTCTCAGTACACATTTACATGACACGGAGCAGGGGAAGAACTTTCAATACATGCCATTAAAGGTGGAAAGCATAAATGAATTAGTGAGACATTTGGATACCAAAACAGAAAAATTTCTGGAAGAAAAATAAATCTCTTAAATAATTTAATAGCTCCAGGTCAACATTTTCATTTTCCTGCTGCCCATGCTGCTAGTTTCTTATTCTATTTAGAGTCTGTTCTTTTCCCAGTAACATCTAATCTGCAATCAAGTAGGAGAAAGATTCCTGAACTAGATCCAACTGCAAGTATGTCAAACTTTCTGGAACTCAGTTCCCCTTTGTTTAAATAGAAGGTGTTGACCTGGATGATTTGATGATTTCTGAGGTTTTGTTTTGTTTTGTTTTGTTTTTCATTTTAAAATTCTACGATTCTTTTTTTACAGCCTCTATTCCTTTTACTGCTATTTGAAGGGGATAATAAATAACCACTCTTTCTTCTCCTGAGTTTAGAGCCAATTGAAATATAAGTCTCATGAAAGACACAAATAGTAACCAAGGTAATAGCTTTCTTACTGATGATGGTGAGTTTGAAAAGGTGGCTTGTTCTATGGCCACATGAGCATGTTAATTAACTCTCACCTCCCTGACACAGAATCAAATGCATCCACCCAGTCAAAGCTAAGTTTGACCACCACAGTCCCTCCTCACTGTATAGCAGAGGAGGAAAATAAGGAGACAGAAAGTGATGTGAAGTGACACACGTTCATTTTTTCCTCCCAACCTCATCAGAGGTAGGAGTGTAAATTTAGCTAAATTCCTTGTAAATGGGATTAAGAAGGAATGAGAAAGCGCCCCCTAACTCCAATCACATAACTGTCTGTTTCTCTTAGTAACTGATCTAATTCGGAGTCCTTTCTCCTTAATTTAGAAAAAAGTATATCCTCTAAATTTGTCTCCCCATTTGTGGCCTCCCCATCATGGTGTCCATGCTGTGCACAACTTCCAGATCAATCTTCCCAAATCATGGGGTAGCTGCACAAATCTGAATTTAGAATCGGAAAATGGACGTTGATCTTGGGTCTTTTACTAATTAGGTATATGGCTGTGGGCAAGTCTCTTTACTTTCCTAGGTTTGGGAAACTCTTATTCATAGCATGGCATGGTTAGACTATCCCTTCCTATTCCATAGTATCAATTCAAGTTTCAAACACTTTTAGTAAGTTTTTCCATACCCTTTAGAATGGTATGAGTGACTCTCTACAAACTAACTAATAAAGATTTTTAGTTTTTATTCCCAGAACTTCCTAAAGAGTCTCTCCTTTATAGCAAAATAGATCTCTAAAACATTTAGTCCTTTATTATTTCTGTGCTCTTTCTTATCTGCAGGCTACCTTGTCACTCCCAGCATTGCTTCTCTAGAGAAAACTGTTCAATCTAGATCCTACTAAAACAATTCTTCTTTTCCAGGCCAGGTGCAATGGCTCACACCTGTAATCCCAGCACTTTGAGAGGCCAAGGAGGGCAGATCACTTGAGGTCAGGAGTTCGAGAAAAGCCTGGCCAACATAGTGAAAACCTTGCCTCTACTAAAAATACAAAAGCTAACCTGGTGTGCTGGTGGGCACCTATAATCCAACCTACTTGGGAGGCTGAGGCAGGAGAATCACTTGAACCCAGGAGGCAGAGGTTGCAGTGAGCCAAGATCATGCCACTACACTCCAGCCTGGGTGACACATCAAGACACCATCTCAAAAAAAAAAAAAAAAAAGAAAAAAACAATTACTTCTTTCTCAAGCCTTTTTGGATCTTCCCAGCCAGAAGTGATAGCAGATTCAGATCTAGGGTGGGTGTATATTTGTCATATACCCACCTGTGGCAGGGACATTTACTGCTCACTAAATAGCCGTGGGCCAGTATGTAAAAGGAATATATCCTACTTCAGGACAAATGACCCGCCAGTTCTCTCCTCCTCTGCTGTGGCAACCTGAAATATGCTTGTTTTGATGTCCATTTCACAATATCTTATAACATGAAACACAGAGCTTGAGTAAGCAAGCGAGATTTCTTACCACAGCATAGCCCAGCCTACTCTGACCTAACACATCACCCAAAACGAGGCTGGGGATCACACGGCTGACTTCTGCTTCCTTAATTGTACACAGAGATATCAATATGATGGTGGGATACCAATCTTTATTATATGTTCTTATATTGAAAATTATAATAACCTACAGGATAATTGTTAATATGATATTCTATTAATGTGATTTATGTTAGTGTTGTATACACTTATGTATCGTCATTATTACTATACTGTTTATAATAAACACCAAAGTGTTTCTTATATCTGTTTTTAGTTGCTCTTTTTTACATAAAAATCCGCTTTTTATTTAATGCTGAAACAACATACTTTATCTTGTGCTCTAAGCAACAGGACAGAGACCCAAAGAGTTCCAGTCTTTTAGAAATTATACTCCTTCTCAATTGTTGGATTTCGTAATCTGTTTACCACTTAATAAAAATATAGGTGACTGTAAAACAAGTAATGAATAAAACTGAGACTCAGATAGTTTAGGTAAATAGTTTAGGTAATTTACCTAAGTTCACATTTATGTTATAAAGAATAAAATAAGCATACTTTAAAAAGCAGAAGCTGGAGAGCCTTGGAAAGGACACCGTTGCCTTCTCTATACCTCTTCTTACAGGCTCACACTTTCACTTTTTTAAAAAAAAATTTTATTATTAACAATGTCAAGAGTATAGACAAAAGTAGAACCAACTATAAATTAACTCTCATTTATCCATCACCCAGTTTCAGTGATTATCAAGATTTTTCCTACTTGTTTTGTCTGGTTTTTTGGTTGTTATTGTTGCTAGAGTATGCTAAAGCTAATGTAACATTTCATCCATACACATTTCAGTATACATCTCTTTAAAAATTTATATTTTCTTAAATAACCACATGGCCATTATCATACAACAACATTCTCAATCCCTACGTTTACTTTTAACAATTAAAATTAATAGACAAAAATTAAATTTGTTGGAAAGTTATTTTGAAATGCAACACAGTACTCCCTTGTGAAATGTGGATATACCCTTGATCCAACAAGTAGGTTGCAACTGTTTGGTCTCCCTGAAAGCTTCCAAGGCTTGTAAGTGCCATCATCAGTCAAAGGAGACATAGAGCAGCCAGTCAGCCAACTCTTTCTCCAAACAAAAGCACCCACTCTTGGGATGAGAGGTTACCTCTCCTCTCTACCAAAACACAGGCCCTGCCCTTGGCCGCATGGCAGGATGCTTTTTCTTCCAGAGAAAACCTTAGATGAGTGAGACTGTTATGGAAGCAAGTGTGAATTTGGAAGAAGAGGCTGCTGAGGCTCAAAGTTAGACTTTCCCTAAATTTTTGGGGTCTGGATAAGCTGGTATTGTCATCATTTATTGTATAAGAGTATTTGTGTGTGTGTGTGTGTGTGTGTGTGTGTTATAAGTTTTGATCTGTGTGGAAAAGGAAATTTGAAAACAGCAGTGGAAGACTGGAAAGGCTTTCCTTGTAGACCTTGTTCAGTAAGCGTAAGAGTGCTCCTGTTACATTACCTGCAATCTTTGATAAATAAATGAAGGGGAAATAAGCTAGATAAGAACAAACTGAGAATTACAAGCTGTATATTCCAGGGCAAATTAGTTATCCCTAAGCTTTCATTTCCTCACCTAGAAAATGAGGATACTGCTGCCTATGTCACATTAGTATTAATATTATAAGGACTAACAGAAGGTACAAAAGGGGGATTAGTAGGAATCCACCTAAGAGAAATAAGGTTGTAGTGGTGAAATATGCTTCTAGAGACTTTACCCATGTTCCCCAACTGATTTCTGTAAGCTAATTTTGGAATAGATGTGAATTCTACCCACTTTTTTCCCTATCACTGGTCATAAAACTTCAAGAGGGCAGAAACTCAGCACCAGGTCACTCACCAAGCCTCGTCAGGAGAAAGGAGCACTCTGTGTTTCCCGAGGAGGGAGCAGGTGCAGGAGTGATGGGAGCTCCATTATTACTCAAAAGAGCTTTTCCTTGAGCTCAGTGCCTACGGCAGGCTTAAGTACCAGGCCTGAGACCTCAGTGGAGAAATTATAAGTGCAAACTAAAAGCAAACAGTCAGTAAAGGGGGAAAAATTGCACATTGCCCTGCTTCCTTTAAAAGAAAAATTATTATTTTTAAATTATGTGAGATTAGAAATTGTTGAAGCTCTTCGCTTAATATAGACAAATCACAGAACTGTTTAGTTTCCAGAAAGAATCTGCACCCAGTTTAAAAGGTCTGGGGTAGAGGAAAAAAGGAAAATAGAATGAATTCCTCTTTGCCTTCTCTCTGCTGGGGCATGTGGGAAAGGGACACAAGAATGGATTACAGAGAAGTCTGTAGGAACAAGGTATACTTGAAGCTGAGATGCTTCCCCAGTCCAGAATCTCCATGTTGCTCAGTTGCCAGAAGTAGGTGTCCCAAAAAGTTCCTCCTTGGTCCTTACAAAGATACTAGGTGACAATCTGGGAGTTTCATTACAACAAAATCAAGCACAATAATAATATCAGTGAGACGAATTGATAATAGAAAAATTCTTACTATAAGCCAGTCCGGTACAGTTCTGCAGATACACACACACACACACACACACACACACACACATTCTGACAAGCAATATCTCCTGACCAAGAGCTGTGGTTGAGAGCCAATTGGGTGTCAGCTGCATTTTTTTTTTTTTTTTTCAAAATGTCTTCTACATCTGGGTAAAAGTCAAAATCAATTTCTGACCCACAGATTGAAGCTTGTTCTGTAACTGGGGAATCAGTGTAATTTTCCTCACCATTCGGGGAGCAATTCAGATTGCCCATAATCATTCATAGTCCAAGTACACTTTGTTAACACAGTTTCAGCCCAGTTACCTATGCAATATCTTATAAGGGACAATTTTTTTTTCTGTTTAAGGTTTTCTCTAAACGTTTATTTCAAAATAATTGTATACTAATACAAAATCATAAAAATTGTACAAACAATTCCCATATACTCTCCAACCAGATTCTAGAAATGTTAACTTCTTATGTAATCACACTATAATGACCAAAATCAGAAAAGTAATATTGATAAAATGTCTTATTTAGTCTACAGACCTTATTCAAATTTTAACAATTGTCCCACTAAATATCCTTTTTTCTTATGTAGATTCTAATTCAAGACAGAATCACACATACATTTGTCATGTTGCCCAGTTAATCTAGATTATAGAACACGGCTCAGCAAACTTGTTCTATAAAGGGCCAGATAGTAAATATTTTTTTTTATGCTCTTCAAGCCAGTCTCTCTGAGAATAACTCAACTTGGCTGAAAGTAGCCATAGAGTATACATAAACGGATTTGGTTATGTTCCAGTGCAACTCTATTTAGAAAAACAATCAACAGGCTGAATGTGGCTGATGGGCCATAGCTTGCCCATTCTAGAACATTGGTTCTCCAAGAGGGGGATCCCCAGCCCACCAATATGTGCTGTCACCTAGGAACTTGTTAGATATGCAGATTTTCAGACCCCATCTCAGACCTACTAATCAGAAACTCTGAGTGGGGATTAGGGGATCAGCAATCTGTGTTTTGTTTTGTTTGTTTCGTCTTTTGAGACAGGATCTGGCACTGTTGTCCAGGCTGGAATGCAGTAGTGAGATCTTAGCTCACTCCAGTCTCAAGGATCCTCCACCTTCAGCTTCCTAAGTAGCTAGGACCATAGACTTACAACCCCACATCTGGCTAATTAAAAAAAATAAAAATTTTTAGAGATAGGGTCTCACTAAGTTGGGTTGCCCAGGCTGGTCTAGAACTCCTGAACTCAAGCAGTCTTCTCACCTCAGCCTCTCAAGGTGCCAGGATTATAGGTGTGAGCCATCATGTGCAGCCAGCAATCTATGTTTTTAGCAAGCTCTCCCAGGTATGTATGATATATGCTAAAGTTCTGAAGCACTGATCCAGACAATTTCTGTGTCTTCCTTTGCCTTTCAGGACCTTGACATTTAGAAGACTACAGGCCTGCTGTTTTGTAGCACATCCCTCATCTTGGGCTTGTTGATATTTGTTTATGATTAAATTCAGATTATGCATTTTTTTAGCAATAATATCACAGAAATGATTTTGTGTCCTCTTCGTTGAGGCTTAATAGGAGACATGTGATATCAATGTGTTTCTTCAGCTTTGAGACTAACTGACCATTTGGTTAAAGCAGTATCTGACAGGTTTCTCTACTGTAAAGTTACTATTTTTCTCCTTGTAACCAATAATTGTCTTGCAGGAAGATACTTTGACACTATCTAAATACTTCTAGGAGCAAATTTTATCACTCATTGATGAATCTTGATCTGAAAACAATTATTACTGTGGTGTTTGCCAAATAATAATTTTTCTATTTCCATCATTCTGTGCATGTTACTTAGAACTCCACTTTAAAAAATGGCTTTTCATAATCATCTATGTATTTATTCAGGGATTTATTTATGTCAGCATGGGTCCATGGTTTCTTATTTTATTCATGGATTATAATGCATTACTATCATCATTAATTTTTTTGTTCCAATTGTCCCAGATTTAGCCAAAGGGAGCCCCTTCAAGCTGACTCTTTTGTCTTTTTGGCAGGACTCGTCATATCTGGAGTCTTAAGAGTTTACATTTTGGTTATCTGCTTTCTGCATTCCATTCTCCTAGCGACGGCCTCAATTAGTTCGAATCACTTTTAGCTGTATAATTTTTTTTTCTTTTTCTGAGACAGAGTCTCACTCTGTCTCCCAGGCTGGAATAGTGTGGCACAATCTGGGTTCACTGCCACCCCCGCCTCCCAGGTTCAAGCAATTCTCATGTCTCAGCCTCCCCAGTAGCTGCAATTACAGACATGCACCACCATGCCTGGCTAATTTTTGTATTTGTGGTACAGATGAGGTTTTGCCATGTCACTCAGTCTGGTTTCAAACTCCCGACCTCAAGTAATTCTCTGGCCTCAGCCTCCAAAAGTGCTGGGATTACAAGCCTAAATTTTTTTTTAAATAAAAAAAAAAACACATATTTTTGAAAAGGCTTAGGGCTAGGTGTGGCGGCTCATATCTGTAATCCAAGCACTTTGAGAGGCTAAAGTGAAAGGATCACTTGAGGCCTGGAGTTCAGGATTAGCTTGGGCAACATAGCAAAAATTGTCTCTCTTTCTTTCTCTCTCTCTCTCTCTCTCTCTACACACACACACACACACACACACACACACACACACACACACAAGATTTTTTTTAAAAAAGATTTTTTTAAATCATCAGAAGGTGAACTTGGTTTTCTAAGAATGACTATGGAAGCCCATCTTCCTAATGTTTTGAATTCATGATTCATCTGTAACTGAATACACAATTTTCTATTTGAGCTAGTCTCCCAAATGTGTGAGAAAAGATGGCCCATGAACTACTAAGAAGTTTTCATTGCTAATGCCAGATTCTATAATTCCACACCATCTAAGCAACAGACTACACTCTTCTTTCAAAATTTTCATTATACAACAGTTTTCACACAGTATACTGGCTGTAGATAAAATGCATCTACATTTTTCTATATTTGAAATTACACATGGCATATTCTTTCCAAAATGAATAACAGTATTATTCAGAGAGGTTGGTAAAAGAGAGATTGTGTTCAGAAAGGAGGGATTGCATTCTGTACATCTTTTTTACTTAGTCTTGACATTCCTGACGACAGATTACCAGCCAAAGCCTGCAGGTTTTAAGTAGGGTATGATTTTAAAATCATACAATGATGCAAGACACAGCCCAGCTGCTTTACATTGCTACAGAATGCTCAGGCTGGCCCCGTCAAACACCTACATCTGTATGATTTGTAACATAGGTGAAAGTTCAGGAAGTGTGAGTGACAAAATGCAGCACAAGTGGAAGGATCACGTAGTCTGATCCTCTATCACTCTGGCAATTGGAATTGATGGCAATAACTGATTATTTTAGTTACGTATTTACTGTTTGTTTATTGAATACCTACTAGGTTCAAGGCCCTAAGTTAGGTCCTCATGGAAACCAGGTTATGTGAGACATCTCAAAAGGATCACTCCTACAGATTAAACAAAATTCCCTTAAACAAAAAGAAAATATATTTAAAAGGCTAGATAATTAAACACATGCACACATACATGCATACACACTCAAATAAGAAATTGCTAGACAAGTAAGAGGTGCTTTTCCATGAGCCCCTGCTCTTTTGTAGTTCAGTGAGCAAAAATTTCATTAGAAAAGTTTCAGGGAAAAGTTCAAACTATTAAGAATAAAATTAAATTACATAATTTTATTTTTAATAAAACAGTATGAGTCTATTCGTATGATGTTCTCAAGTAGGCAAATTTAATCATAAGGAAAAAACCAGAGGTAGGAAGGGTTTAGTGGTATCTGTTGCTACATAACAAACACCCCAAGTTTAGCAGCTTGCAATCAGAATTTTATTATCAAATAATTTCTGTGGGTTAGAACTTTGGGAGTGGTATAGGCCAATGGTTCTTTTTCAGGATCTCTCAGGAGACTAAGGTCAGTACCTTGTCCAGGGCTGCACTTCTCTCAAGGTTTGATGTGATTTGAGCTGGTTTATTTACTTCCAAGGTGGCTGTTGGCAAAAAGGCTTGGTTCCCTGCTGGCTGTTGACAGCAGGCCTCAGTTTCTTGCCACGTGAGTCTTTCCATAAAGCTACTTGAGTGCCCTCGCAATTTGGCAGCTGGCTTCCCCTAGAGAAATTTGCAATGGTGGCCAGGCGCAGTGGCTCATGCCTATAATCCTAGCACTTTGGGAGGCTGAGGTGGGCGGATCACCTGAGGTAAGAAGTTTGAGACCCGTCCGGCCAACATGACGAAAGCCTGTCTCTACCACAAATACAAAAATTACCTGGATGTGGTTGTACATGCCTGTAATCCCAGCTACTCGGGAGGCTGAGGCAGAAGAATCACTTGAATCTGGGAGGCAGAGGTTGCAGTGAGCCGAGATCATGCCACTGCACCCTAGCCTAGGCAACAGAGCAAGAAAAAAAAAATGAAGAAGAAATTTGCAATTACAAATCAATCACAAAAAGAGAAACTCCATCATTTCCACAGTATCCTATTGTTACCCTGTTCAACATTATTTAATATGGAAAGACATTACACAGGGGCATAATATCAACAGGTGGTAATTATTGGGCCATCTTAGAGGCAGAACCACAAGAGATGGAGGATTGACTAGGAAATAACACAAAGGAACTTTCTGGCGATATCTCCTATATTATAATAAGTATGTCGGCCTGGGTATGGTAGCTCATGCCTGTAATCTCAGCAGTTTGGGAGCCCAAGGCAGGCAGAACACTTGAAGTCAGGAGTTTGAGAGCAGCCTCGGCAACATGGTGAAACTCTGTCTCTACTAAAAATACAAAACTTAGTCGGACGTAATGGTGCATGCCTGTAGTCCCAGTTACTCGAGAGGCTAAGGCATGAGAATCGCTTGAACCTGGGAAGCAGAGGCTGCAGTGTGCTGATATTGCCCCAGTGCACTTCAGCCTGCTCAACAGAGCCAGACCCTGTCTCAAAAAAAATGTATGTGGGTTTCATGTGTATATGCATTAGTCAAAACTGTGCAGCTAAGATTTGCACATTTTAATCATTGTGTATATCTATACTTCATTCAATGTATATATACAATGTATATAAGAAAAACTATAAATGATGATAAGGAGGGCTTGAGAGGTGATAGAGGTATAGATGATAAAAGAATGGTAGGCAATAGTTGTTGAAGCTGAATAGATGGGTGCAGGTAAATTTATTAAACTAAAATATTTTATATTATGCGTTATAAATATTCAGTTCATAGGATCACAGAAAAAGAATCAGGAATTTCAGATTCATAATGTTTACCCAAAGATACATCAAAAACCTCAATTTCTTCGAGTTGATATTAATGGAAATATTTTAAAGCAGATCAGATGCATCTTTGACGTATTAAGCTGTACAAATGTGTACATATTCGTGTGTGTGTGTGTGTGTGTGTGTTTATATGTGTGTGGGGGGAGGCTCTTGTTGATTCAGGGTCTTTAATATGCATGGTTATTATGGTTTTATTTTGGGATAAACTGTTTTTGGACTAAAGACAGCTAAAGAATACCTTGGATTAATTTACCTAATGGGATTACAAGCTTTTTCTCTTAGAAACGGCTTTGTAAATATTAAATAACACCCAAAATTTCCCAATAGTAATTAACTCTTTCTGCAAAAGAGAAATGTACTCAAATTGATTCTAGAATACTTGAATTGTTTGAAATCCATCTGTTTTTATTACATTACTTTTGCCTCCATTCTTTCTGTTGAGCCACCTTGATGTTAAGCTGATGTTCGGCTCTAGAGAAACCCATTTCCTACTTCTAATTGCTGATTCTACCCCATTGAGGACAAAGGAACCAGTTACTTGGTTCAACCCAGAGGCACTTCAACCTTACAGTGGCGCACAGACACCAGAGACAAGCTGTCTGGGATCAAATCCCATTTTCACCAACATTAACTCATTATTTTGCTTTGTCTATTATTTAACCTCTTTATGCCTCATTTTCTTAGGTATAAAATGAGCTTAATAGTACAACAGAAGAATGCTGTAAGGACTAAATCAGCCAATACTCTTATAATGTTCAGAACAATGCCCAGCATTACAGGTATATTACTTCTGTGCTTAAATAAGTTCTGAGGAATTTCTGCTATGCATCTTCATTTGGTAAGTAAAGGGCCATGTTACATGAATAGTGAATTACACAGAGCACGCACAAATAGGATTTCCTGTTGAAATCACAAAAAACAACCAGGTTAACTGATACATACAAGCATTATTATGCTGCATAGCCATATACCATTATAGATTACATAAAACTGTAACCAGATCATGTAAATAATTTTGTAAGCAGCTCACATAAATGATTTTCCAATTTTGTAAGCAACTCATCAAACAGTCAGGGTTAAGGTTAGAGTAAATAGACTAGCCCTAAGCGTAATTAGAGTTCCTTTATATACCCAACCGTCTTTACAATGTTGCTCATTTAGTTTCAATAATTTCTAATATCTGACATAAATATCAATAGTTTTTCTATACCCCATATTTATCATCATCTTCATCACAAACACCCATTTTAAATGCCAAACAGCCTGCACTCCAGTAGCTAGAATTTACAAGCTTTTGACACTTTTCTCCTATCTTCTTAGTTTAGGCTCCCTTGGACCCATTTCTGCATTTGTATCTTGTCAGTTTCTTTGGTCACACTCTCTTCGGGATTTTGGGACATTTGTCCTATGTTCTTGCCTTTTCCTGCATACTACTAGTTCTGAGAACAGGAGGGCTAAGAGATAACTAAGGTTTTAAAGGTACTCAGCAATAGAAACGTGTGTGTGTGTGTGGTGTGTGCACACATATTTACATTGGGGAGAGAGATATATATATGTATATATATATGTATATATATGTATATGTGTTTATATGTATATATGTGTATATATGTATATGTGTATATATGTGTATATATGTATATGTGTATATATGTATATGTATATGTATATATATGTGTGTATATATGTATATATGTATATATATGTGTGTATATGTATATATGTATATATGTATACATGTATATATATGTATATGTATATATGTGCATATATATCTCCCCAATGTAAATATGTGTGTAAATATATTGTATATAAATTCATATTTTTATATATAAATTTATATGTATACATATATATAAATTTATACATATATACATATTTATACATATATAAATATACATATCTCCAATGTAAATATATGTGTAGACACACAGATATATATATATATATATATATATATATATATATATATATATGCCTGGATCATCCAAGAGATTTTTTTATTCTTCTCCTTCAAGAGTAAAATAATCTGCGCCTATTTAATTTTGCAAGTTTCAATGTGAGCAGAAGGTGCCAGAGGTAGGAGCCAAGAAACAAAATTCTCCGGGGCTTCCTCTGGGACTGCCATCTGGGCTGTGCATTTGGCCACCACCCTCCTAGCAAAGCAATGGCTTCCAAATTTCTGAGCAGTCATCCTCTTGCTGCTTGCCTAGGGCAAGGTTACCTTGTGCAAGAGGATCACCCAGAACTTAGGCCTTTGACATTTCTCTAGCAGCCACTTCTCATGGAAGAACAAGAATAAGAGTCGGTGACATGGCCAAGCAGTACACAGAGAAAGGTCTTTTGGTTCCAGACCTGTGATCACATGCCTAATGATGTTGGAGTTGGAGAATAGATGTGGTAGCACTGCCTCCCAGATGACTTTCCTGGGACATTAGGACAAGCTGATGTCCTGGTCAAAATCCGTGAAGCGCATCTAGTGATCAGGTTGAACATTCCATTTGAAATACTTAAAGATCCTCTCCTAGTAGAAGGGCATGTAGCCTGGAATTCAGTTCACCTCGTGGACATGGAATTGACGACATCATTGGTGAACCATTAGTCTACCAGGAGGATGATAAACCCAAAGCGGTTGCTGCAAGGCTACAACAACACACGGATGTGGCAAAGCCAGTCATTGAATCATACAAAAACCAAGCAGTGATCCACCAATTTTCTGGGATAGAGACTAAAAAAATCAGGCCCTGTGTTTACAAGCTTTTTTTTTTTTTTGAACAAGATCATAGCTATTTAGTTGAAGAAAAATACTGACACTGTGCAATGGAAGAACCAGGGAGATTAAGTCATTCATTAAATTGTATGTATAGTATTCATCATGTTGCATCCAAGTAAGAAGCTATCTGAGATAGCCTGCAGTTTCTTTTCTAGCTTTAATGGTGAAGTGACAGGAAAACCAGTAAGTAGAAAGAGTTCATGAAGAGGCCCTCTTCCGCCTTTTAAGAGTCACCTTCACATGTTTAAGGTATTTCTGTACTTCTCAAGACCTTCACAAGAAAGCAAGTACAGGCTGGATTTCAGATGGTATACAACCTGAGCTTTAGCTGATTTTTGAAGGCTTTTTGTTGCTATCATACCCTTTTAACAAAAGATGGTGGTAGTCTCTGGTCCTCTCCATCCCCTCAAAAACTGTTGAACCATAGCACCAGTAAGCCTAAGAATGCTAAGGGCTCTATCCAAGGCTTTGTCCCAGCTTCTCTGGTATGTGCCCTTCTGGTGACAATGAAATTGACACTAATTGCTTTTAGTGGTTGTATCTCTGGTCTTGAGCGATTGTGTCCAGTTTCTTTTTTCTCATAGGCAAAACTCCTTCTTTTCTGCATCCATGCTCCACAGAATCTCTCTTTTTCAGATAGCCCAAGATGAAAGGATTTGGTTTCTGTTTTTTTAACATCTATTTTCTCTCTTCTTAGGCTATGAAATAATACAGGTAGTTATTGCTCTTATTCCTCTCAAATTCTTCTAAGAACTGAGAGCAAGAGGGCTAATTGAATCTTTTCATGCATCAGAAACTGAGCTATGAAGAGGGTCTTACTTAAACTGCTGGTCTGTCTCTCATGGATTGACACTGCTCCTTTCTTTTATTGTGAAAAAATTAAACACATGAAATTACTTTGGGATCTTCCCGAAGTGTTTTGGGAATCCTCAAAAAACCTGGGAAATATTCACCTACATGACTGTTGAAAGCTCATGTCTTATGTTCAGAAGTAATAAGACCATATGAGATTACTGGAATAATGGCATAACTTTTATTAAGACAAGAAAATGCATTTTGAAAATGTTGCTCACTACTGATGTTGACTATGTCTTTCTCCTGTGAGCAACCCAAGCATATTACAAATAGTCAAGGGAATGGAGCCTGTGGGGTTGAACAAAATGTTGCACTAGCTGTACCTAGACTAAGATGACAGTTTTACAATCACAAGAAAACAAAATTTTTTTTCTATTCCAACTCCTCACTCTAGAATCTAATTCTAAATGTCTAGAATTAGATGCTAATTTTTTGTCACTCGTTGTAATGTGATGTTAATAAATAATTTGTGGAAAGATAAAAAGATTAAAGGATTTAAAATGCCAAAACCTAGAAAAATTAACAAGCTAAAATCAATAAGTTTTCGAATGTAAATGATGATCTCAAATCTTTGATTGAATTGAGAGACAGCCTCAGAAAATGAGGAAGAATTAACGAAACAGAGGGGAAGGGAGAGTTTGACACTAAAGAGGACAAAACATAACACAAAGGTTACAGGCGACACTTCATAGTATTTCACCAGGTTTTGACTCATCTTCATCAGTCAGAGATGAAGAGGATCCCAGGAACATCCATCAACACCTTGGACACCTACAGACCTGGCCCTTGGGGTTCCCTACAGTCCTCACAGGCACTAAGTCCAGCTGAGGGAGCTTCCTGGGGGCTACATACCTGTGCTGTCTCCAGAGGAGCTAACACTGTCCCTGTTCCCTGTGGCCTGTGATTCGATTCCTGTGCTGTGCTATCTGGAAACTGGGACGACTACAGAAGTGTGTCGTTCTCCAAAGACAAACAGCCATGGCTTCCTTTCACCCCTGAGACAAAGCTACCACTGAACCACCCTAGGCCAATGGCCTGACATCCCCATGTCTAGCTTTGAGCAGCTGTTACATTTTATCCTGTGAGACCAAGTAGATGTGGAGCTACTCCACCTGCTCCTTCCTCCTCCTTGAGCTGTAGACAAAAGAGAACTCTTTCTCCTGAGAAAGCAGTACCTTGGCCACTCAAAGCAGCCCCACCTCCCCAAAGCCTAAGTTGTTGCAGCTCCTTATATCCCAAGAAACAGTGCCTTGGCCACCCACAGCAGTCGCACACTCCAGTAACTAACCTGAAGCAGTGCCATCCATCTCAGGGAAGTGGTGCTTGGGCTGCCCACAACAGTCACACCACCTGGGCCTGAGCTGAAGCAGCACATTGCCCCCTGGGGAAGTGGTGCCTTGCCAAGCTGTTAGCAGCTGCACATCTCAGGGCTGAGCTGACATAGTACAACACATCCCAGGGAAACAGAGCAGTGGCTGAACTCAGACACCTTGTCCAAACTCTAGGACACTGCTTCCCTGGAGCAGAAAGAGTTCTCTAGAGTCTGAGCTGCCGAGACACTGTTCTCATCGGGAAGGAGAATCATTTCTGTGCTATTTCTTCCCCTAACCCCAGGGCCCAAATGATAGCTGTGCTCCACCATTTTAGGGTACCTGCTGCCACTGCATGTAGCCTCATAGAGTCGGTATACTGCTGAGCCCCACCAGTCCAGAGTCTAGAGTCACTATATGGTGCCTCATCCCCTGGGACCCCAGCTGACACTGAGCCTTATTGGCTCAGACACCCAAATTATAGCCATTCCCTGCTCCACAGTCCCAAACATCCACAGCACTCCTTCTTCCCTGGAACTCGGCCAGTGCTGTGCCATGCTCCAAAAAGGTAAGAATTGTAGCTACAATCCAGTTCCATGAGCAGTGCTAGGTGGTACCTCAGAATCATAGATTCTGGTCCTGTAGGCTACCTACAGCCAACCCTGCTACAGAGAATGAACTAGCACCCCAAGACCCAGGTGTCACAATAGGTTTGGGAGACCCTGAGCCTAGAATCCTGGCCCCACAGCTGCCTCAAGCACATGCACCTGGAATTCAGTGCCACTGCAGCTGCTGTTATTAGTAAAACACCTCACACTTGGTATCAAGAAGGATTCTCTCCTCTAAGCCTCTTCATTGTAGGTAAAACAAAAATAGGAGGACTTCAAAAGCCCTTGACACTGACCTACACTGCCACTGCTATGCCACAAACTTCTACAGCTTATGATACTGAGGTGCTCACAGTTGCTGACATTGAACAGCTGCAGAAGCTATCAGAGGGTAGCTTTGCTGGGTATAGCGTTCTTGACTGCACAGTACCTGTCTGAAAATAAAAACACTACATCCTTCCAAACTGGCACATCAAAACCCAACTGTAGATTAAAGCTTTTCTCTACAAAAGCCATTATAGAAATTTTGGAATAGGTGATTGTTCCACCAGATACACAGACATCAACATAGGGACACACACATACAGCATGTAAAAGCAAGCAAAAAATATAATACCACCAAAGAAATACAGTAACTATCTGGTTACAGACCTCCATGAAAGTGAAATCAACAAACTGATGAAAAATAAATTCAAAAGAGTGATCTTAAGAAAACTCAATGAGATACAGGAAAATACAGACAGAAAATTCAACAAAATAAAAAAATTATAATACAAATGATAAATTCAACAAAGAGGTAAAAATCATTTAAAAAGCCAAGAGAAATACTGCACCGAATTATTTCTATGAATTTAAGAAATAACAGAGAGCTTCAACAGCAGTCTTGATCGAGCAGATAAAAGAATCTCTGAATTTGGGCTGGGCATGGTGTCCCATGCCTGTAACCCCAGCACTTTGGGAGGCCAAGGAGGGCAGATCACTTGAGATCAGGAGTTCAAGACCAGCCTGGCAAACATGGTGAAACCCTATCTTTACTAAAAATACAAAAATTAGCTGGGCATTGTGGCATGTACCTGTAGTCCCAGCTGCTCAGGAGGCTGAGGCAGGACAATTGCTTGAACCTGGGAGGCAGAGACTGCAGTAAGCCAAGATCGTGCCGCTGCACTCCAGCCTGGGCAAGAGATGAGGCTCTGTCTCAAAAAAAAATAAAAAAAAAAGTGTCTCTCAACTTGAAGATAGGGTATTTGAAATTATCCAGACAGAACAAAATAAAGGAAATAAAAATGAAAAAGAGTAAAGAAAGGCTACACGACTTAAAGGACCTAAGTAAGTGAACAAATGTTCTCATTTATGGGAGTTCCAAATAGAAAAGAGAAGGAAAATGGTGTAGAAAAACCTATTTAAGATAATAATAGCTAAAATATTTCCATGTGAGGAGAGATATTAATATCCAGATCTAGGAGCTTAAAGGTCTCCAAAAAGATTCAGTCTAACAATCTACTCACTGTGGCATATTATAGTCAAACTGTTAAAAGTCAAAGACAAAGAGAATTCTAAAAACATCAAGATAAAAGTATCAAGTCACACATAAAGGAATCTCCATTAGACTAATGTATATTTCTCTGCAGTAGCCTTATAAACCAGAAGAAAATGGGATGAAATAGTCAAAGTGCTGAAAGGAGAAAAACCTGCCAATCAAGAACACTATACCCAGCAAAGCTATCTTTCAGATAAGAGAAAAATAAAACCTATTGGAGACAAGCAAAAACTGAGGGAATTTATCCCCACTAGCCTGGTCAAATCTTCAAGTGAGTCCTACATCTTAAAGTAAAAAAAATGACTTATGAAATCATGCAAAAGTATAAAACTCACTGGTAGAGCAGATACACAAAGAGAAAAAGAAATGAAACCCTATCACTACAGAAAACCACTAAACTACAATAATAAACAATGAATAAAGGAAGAAAGGAACAAAGGATATGTAAGACAACTAGAAAACAATTAACATTGTGACATGAGTCTTCACCTATCAATAATGACCTTGAATGCAAATGAATTAAATTTCACACCTTAGAGGTGTAAAATGACTCGATTACGTACTGCCTACAAGAAACTCACTTCTGAAAAACATGTATAAACAGAATGTGAAATAGATGAAAAGGGATAGTCTATGCAAACAGAAACCAAAAACAATCAGGAACAGCTATATTTTTTATATCAAATAAAACAATTCTAAGTCAAAAACTCTAAAAAGATACAATGAAGATTTAAAAATGATAAAGAGATAAATTCAGCAAGAGAATATAGCTATTGTAAATATATATGGACCCAACATGAGAGCACCTAGATACATAAAGCAAATATTTTCAGATCTAAAGAGAGAGACAGACCCCAAAACAATAACAGCTGGGGACTTCAACACCTTTTTACTCTTTATTAGTAGGTCATTATTCACTACATTTTAGTATAATGGTTAAGAGTTCAGGATCTGGTATTATATTATACTAGCTTGAACCACCTACTTGCAGATGGCCTTCGGTAAGCTTGTGATTCAGTTTCCCCATCTTTGAAATGAGTAGTATAGTAGTCATTAATTCCATGACTTGTCAAGATTAATTGAAAAGATTTAGAATAGTACCTGGCATATAATATGTGCTCAATACCTTTTAGCCATTACTATCTTTTTTTTTTTTTGTATTGGCTATTCATACACCATTCATATTCTTACTCAACTTGGACTTATTACATAACCTACATTTGCAAAATGGTTGACTGGCAACGATTTAAATCATTAAGTTTGTTGCAGGGTGGGGAATTCTATTACTTCTAACTAACCAGTTGTGCTTTCGGTAGTTTGGGGAATTATGAGACCCAAGAGATCATCATATTGATAGTAACCAGCAGAGACACCAGCATAGCATACTGAAGTTCGGAAAAGTTGGACCCAAGTCATTTTTCAGCCTCAGTTTCTCACTTCAGCAATACATTTGTTTCCAAGAATATGAAGGTAAAACAAATAGCCTGACCAAGGAAACATGTTACACTCTCTTACAGTCAAATTAAATGTAATTTAAAGTGTTATTTTCAGGACCTTGACTTTTAAATAATGATGATAAGTGACAGTATTTCCACTTTCACACATAACTACTTATCAGATGTAGTTATTTTTACATATGAATTCTTGTTTAATTTTGGTCTTCTGTGTTCCCTTTTCCCATAAATGGCACTCCCACAATGCCCAGCTAGAAACCAATAATTGCCCTAGGTATTTTCCTTTTCCACCTTCTTTAATTACAGTGACCGTTCTATCTATTTTACTTATTTGCTTAATCCATCCTTTCCTCTCCATCCCTTAGCCACTGCCATAGTTAAGCTCTCATTATCTCCCTCCTGGCCTTTAGCAATAATCTACTGGTTTATATCTCCATTATTCCATTTTTCCATTTTTCTCAAGTAATTAGAGAGAATATTTTAAAGTACAAACAGAGACAAGATCTTGTGTCTATCCTGCTTCAAAGGCTTTAAGAATTCCTTACTGGTGATGGGGAAAGAACTAACTCCTTAGCATGATATACACAGTTCTTCATTTCTAGACTCTACACCCAACTCTAGCATCAGCTCCTGCTATGCTCCCATTAGCTTTTTGGACATAGGTATTGTTCATCTTATTTTGGTATCACAGTATTTATTCCACTTCTGGAGTCAATAAATGTTTTTATAATAAAGGGATGAACACATGCATAATAACGAGCATGACTTTTTTTCTTTTTTAAATTATACTTTAAGTTCTGGGATACAAGCACAGAACATGCAGGTTTGTTACACAGGTATACATGTGCCATAGTGGTTTGCTGCATCCATCACCCCGTCATCTACATTAGGTATTTCTCCTAACACTATCCCTCCCCTAGTCCCCCATCTCCTGACAGGCCCTAGTATGTGATGTTCCTCTCCCTGTATCCATGTGTTCTCATTGTTCAACTCCCCTTTATGAGTGAGAACATGTAGTATTTGGTTTTCTGTTCTTGTGCTAGTTTGCTGAGAATGATGGTTTCCAGTGTCACCCATGTCCCTGCTAAGAACATGAACTCATCCTTTTTATGGCTGCATAGTATTCTATGGTGTATATGTGCCACATTTTCTTTATCTAATCTATCATTGATAGGCATTTGGGTTGGTTCCAAGTCTTTGCTATTGTGAACAGTACCACAATAAACATACATGTGCATGTGTCTTTATAACAGAATGATTTATACTCCTTTGGGTATATACCCAGTAATGGGATTGCTGGGTCAAATGGTATTTCTTTTTCTTTTTTTTTTTAAATACTTTAAGTTCAGGGGTACATGTGCACAGTGTTCAGGCTTGTTACATAGGTATACACGTGCCGTGGTGGTTTGCTGCACCCATGAACCCATCATCTACATTAGTTATTTCTCATAATGCTATCCCTCCCCTAGTCCCCCACCTCCTGACAGGCCCCAGTGTGTGATGTTTACCTTCCTGTGTCCATGAATTCTCATTGTTCAACACCCACTAATGAGTGAGAACATAACAAGAATGGATTTTTAAAAACTGGTATTTATCTCTAGGTTTTCTGTAAATTTATTACATATTAGGAGAGTGAAACTTGTAAGTTCAGTTACAGCTCAATCTTGGCACTTAGGAACTGATCATAGAAACCATATTTTATAATAAGAATATACACATATATATACATAGACATATATATCAGTATACTGTACATGTATATATACACACATATATATATTATACATATATATATATATATAGTCATTCATTGGTATCCATGGGTGATTGGTTCCAGTACTTCTACAAATAACAAAAGCCCCAGATGCTCAAGTTCCTTATGTAAAATGGCATTGTATCTGCATATAATCTATGCATATCCCCCACATATTTTAAATCATGTCTAAATTACTTTTAATATCTAATATAACGACTATATAAGTCATTATATTATATTTACAATTATGTATTTTTACTGTAGTGTTATTTTTTATGAGTATTTTTCCAAAATTTTCAATCTGCTTGGTTGAGTCCATGATGTGGAACCCGTAAATATAGAAGGCCAACCGTATATACTTTCAGACATATTTCATAGAATATAAATATTTCTATATCCTAAAACCTATATATCCTTTAACATGACAATCATGTTGACCTCTGCATCTTTTGCCAGATAAAATATGAGATGTTTTTATTAAATAGTAGCAATCAAAAAATAACTCTTAAAGCAGGCAGCTAGGCTCTGAGATAAAATAAGCTTAATCGTCAGGAAAAATAAAGAATAAAGGTGGGAGGCTGAGGAAGTAGGATAACATGAGGTCACAAGTTCAAGACCAGGCTGGCCAACAGGGTGAAACTGTCTCTATGAAAAACACACAAATTAGCAGGGCCAATGAAGAGCACCTGTAATCTAAGCTACTCAGGAGGCTGAGGCAGAAGTATCACTTGAACCCAGGAAGAGGAGGTTGCAGTGAGCCAAGGTCACACCACTGCACCCTAACCTGGATGACAGAGTCAGACTCTGTCTCAAAACAATAAAAATTAAAAATTTAAAAAGAGACTGAAGTAGGGTCAAAAATGAAAGGCAGTAAGTTTTTATAATTGGGAGCTGAGGGAGTAGAGCTCAAACCAAAGTAAACCATTTCTGGACAAGATTTGACTGTGACCCGGTGAAAGGTCTTGTTGACCTATGCATGAGGTAACTCATTGGACATCTTTTCAATCAGCTGTGTTCACTTATTATGAAAGATAAACTGGATATCTCCTATGAGCCAAGCATGATAATAGGCCACATCAGGGCCTAAATGACCATGAAACAGTTGCAAGAACTTAAAGAGTTCACAATATATCAGGGGAGACAAATAAGCCAATAATAATGGTGGCATTTTCAAAATCTTATGAAGCATAGAGAAAATGGCTTCTGCTTGAGTAATCTGATCAATGAGGAACCCAAATCAAAGGAAGGTTAAGAGAGATAACATGAACATATGAACTTGGCCTGAAAGGGAAATCATGAAAGGGAATTCATCAGAGGACTCAGTATGGGTATCAGCTAGGAAGTTTGTGAATCTGTGGAATGTCAGATGCCCGATGGAAGTGACAGGAGAGGGATGAAGCTGGACAGGTGAGTTGAGGACACATGATCCAATGTGAAGGGCAATCCATATAACGAATGGAGGACAGAAGTCACAAACCCAGTATGTTAATTTGATGCTCAAAAACCAGGCCACTCCAGGGAACTTAATGTCATTGGATGGATGGCTATTCTTTACCTATAACAAAATTAGGCATACTGAACTAGGGTCATTTTGATTTGCTAAATTTTAAGATCTAAAATTATGTTTTTTACTCAATAGAAGTTATAGAGATTTGTTCTCTCATTAATCATAGTTGTCCAAATAATAATTAAATCATACATAGTCCAAACACAAAGATTTTCTAAATGTGGCAAGGCTCGTAAGAGGTAATTATCTGGTCTCTTCTTCCCAAGAAGCAATGGTTTATTTAAGTGTTGTGAAAATTTTTTCCTTTTTCTTTACATTCATGCATTTATCTATACTCCCGCCTCTTCTACCAATTATCCAGTGTAGTCTATAGTGGCTCTAGAAGAATAGAAGAGTAGAAATATAAGCAGAGATAAAGAATTATGACCAGGAAAAAAAAAGAAAAAAGTAAATTTAAGACCAATGCAGAAAGGACACAAACATGCAGATGATAAGAGCAGTTGAAATTCTTTCACTAGAGCTTCAAGTCTGGCTCTGAACTTTCTGGAAATAAAGCAAAAAGAGACATGACCCAGTCAGCTTGTATATTCTTATGAGGAGAGAGAAAAGAAACATACCAGTTCCTCCAGAGGCATGGGCTTTAGACCAGATTTTCTACTACCCTGTGTGACATGGGACAATCACTGAGCCATGCTGTGTTTCGCAGTCTTTATCTGTGACGTATATAATATCTGACTCAGCCACCTTTAGGAGAATCAAAGGGGATTTTTTAAAAAGTGCTTTGAATAACACAAAAGTGTACAAATGTAAGGTATTACCCCCTATAGAATGCTGAAAAAATTACCTTGGACAAGCATTTGATATCTATGTACAACGATATAAACTACATGGCCCTCAGTAATACCTGCCAGGATCACAGTCATGTTGACATTTACATCTACTTGCCAGATAAGAAGGTTGTTATTGGCCGTGGGAGATGTTACTTTCCAGACTTTAGATAAGTCAATTATTGGGATGCATCAAGTCTTCCCCTTTATGGAAACAGCATTTCTGATTCATACCAGGCCACTCAGAAACCTCTCTCAACTACCCTACTCAGAGAATTCCCCTTAATAAAGATACTCATATCTTTATGTGAAACCTCAAGTACAGAGAGTTGAGTTCATCCACATTTATCACATTATTGTTATATTAATGGAGCATTATCATTGCTGACACATGCAAATGCTTTCTTTATTTTTACATCAATTTATTCCTGTCTCCACTACCATTGCCTTCCCTTTAAATATACATGCATTTAAATTTTTGACATGTATCATTTTATTTGTATGTCTCTGAAAAACACATATTTTCTTGTGTGCATTTATTTTAATTGACTCAAGTCTTATTGTGCTATAGAACTGACTCTGTTTCTTGCTTCCTTAGTACTGTCTTTGAAAAGATCTATGCATGGCCCTCCATGAACATCTAGACCACTGCTGATAGCATTTCCCACATTACTTTCCTATTTCCACCGTGACATATACCAAGATTACCTCCAAGCCCTAGCCTATTCTTGAATGTGTCCCTTCATAATACTGGATGATCATTTCTCTGTGAATGCTTGTTTAGTCTCATATAAGCCAATCTTAACAATTCTACTTACCATTATTGAAGAACAATTTAAACAAAAATATTTCACTGTAATGAAATAGTTGAAATATGATCTCTACTATCTAATGTAAGACAGGAAGAAGGAAGCAAAAAAAAAATCAAGTAAAAGAATTTAAATGGTTGAGTTTAAAAAGAAAAAATATATATTGTACATGAAGTTTCAGCGTCTATGTGAGTCTGGAGAGTACAGGACAGGAAAGAGTATGGCGACAAGAGGGAATTACAGGAAGGCCTAATTCCCTTTTTAGTCTTTCAGTGGTGTGCATAGTGGGAAGGAAGGAAGATAAAGATTGGCGAGATTCCTGGCTGACTCCTGGAGCTGATTTTGTAACTTAAGCATAAACAAGGTCTTCTGCTACCATGTAAACTTGGCTCACCTACATAATCGTGTATTGTGATTTACTCTTGCAACAGACACCAGCTGTGACTAGGTATGTCAGCTGCCAAGAATCCTCTACTTCTGTTCTGGGGACCCAAGACCTACTTGGGCTTCTTCCCCTTCTCTACCTTAACAGTGATTGGTCTCAGGACATGATGTTTATGTCATGGCTTCTGAGTTTAGGAATAAATTCCATCTCCTCATGCAGGGACACCTGCTGTACCGAATAGACAGACAAATGGACACAAAGCCTAATCACTGTTTTATCTACAAGTCCTACTAATCCTGGATCGCAAAAAAAAAAAAAAAAAAAAAAAGACTGAATATGCTTTTGAGTAAATTTCAATAGTGTCATGAGTTGGAGCAAGTCAGCGTCCTGTGGGGTGTTGGTGTTTGACTTAAAGTAAATTTAATGGTGACCAAAGCTTTCCACATTCTTGTTTTCCTTGTTTCTACCCTTCCTCTGTCATTTATTGTGACTTTTCAAATAACAAGGAGAAAATATTACTTAGATAACAAGGCCATGTATGCATGAGGAAAATAAGACTAAATGAATTTCTGAGATTATAATATATATGATAGTATCCGAATTAGAATGGAGATGATCTCCAGCACTCCTTATTCTTTGCTTTGAGTAATAGCTCACACTCCTAAGTTTCATGTTGCATCTCTTGGGAAGAATGATGTGATTTTCTTTTTTTAGATCTCCCTGACAGGTTCTCTCTTACCCAATTTCACTTGGCCTGGTCTTGAAAGTGTTTCTATTGACACTTCTTTCTTTGTCAAGTGACCCCAAGTTCTAATGTTGGTAGAAGAAACAAAGTTTGGAAGTAGATATACCTTAATCATCAGAATCACATATTCCGGAGAAAGAAGCTAGTTTGTATACATAAAAATACAGCAAGGAGCAGTGGGACTTGACAAATCTTAGAAAACTTCTGAGTCTCTGTCTCCTCATCTGTACAATAAGGATATTAAGGAAATGGTGTCTAAATATCTTCCAGATCTGATGAGACCCTCTACTTCTTCCACTGCCCACTGTTCACTGTTCTCTTTGCATATATTTCTTCTTCAGCAACCATGAATAAAGAAAAATATGTGTATATAGATGCACATGGGTAGTTATTACATATGATGTTATTGAGTGTCCATCATATCCCAGGCATTTTACTTGTGTTGCCCCTTAAGTGAGTTAATCCTCACTTAATGCTGCCGTGTATTATTAACCATATTTTACATATGAGAAAACATCTATAAAGGTTAAGCAATTTGCCAGAAACTCACAGTTAGTAAATGATGATGCCTGGAGTCAAACTTTGATTTGAAAACTCCCAAATCTACACTCTTTACATTAAAACATATTGCCAATCACACATATGACTACAAAACAATGTGCAGACTAGATAGATCAAAATTGTTCTCCTTCCATCTTTAGTACCATAGAAGATACCTTAAAGTGTTTGTGCTGTTTGGGTGGTATGCTTGCAAATAATACCAAAAAGATCAAATGTAGAGTCTTACATTTATGGGATGAAAAAGAGAGGTGATGGAATGGAGAGAGAGAAAGAGAGAAAGAGGGGGAGGAACGGAGGGAGGGAAATGCCCAATTGAGTAGATAAGGGAGTTCAGCGGAGAGGAAAATGATTCTGAACTGGGACTTTTTTGGGTTGCTTCCCAAACATGGTAAAACTAAGTTATGAGACCTGGAGAAAAAAATGCCTTCATCTGTGTAGAACAAGGGCTTGTATGTTACTTAGGGGTACTTCTAACTAGAGATAACAATTCAACTTGGCATAAATAATAAGGAAAATTTATTATCCCATCTAACAAGAACTCTCAAGGTAAGATGGTTTCATTATGGGTCGCCTCATTCTTTACAACATCACCAGGGCCCCACGTGTTTTTTGCATCCTTTTGCTTTGCCCTCCAACTCCTAGTTCTCATAGTTGCAGGAAAGCTACCGCAGCTCACTGTATCAAAGGCAGGCATAACTACACCCAGTACGGACTACTTCTTCCCACGAATTTATTTCCTATAAATAAATTTCCTGGCATGCTATTCTTCATCTTTTATTGGCTAGAATTAAGATATGTGCCCATGTCTAAACCAATCACTGGCAGGAAAATGAGACCACCATGATTCATGATGCATTTAAACCAATCAGCACTGACTGCTTGAACTGGGAATAGAGCCAGCCTTATCTGAATCCCACAGGGAAGTGATGGATACTGGTGCAGAAGCAGATCCCTGCCTCTGGACATCTGGGGAGAGGCTACTGGGAAGGCCGTTAATGTCTGTTGCAGTGCACACAAAAATGGGAAGCAGTGCACACAATACTCTGGAAAGATGACTGCAGCAAGAGCTTTGCCTAAAGGACTAGTGAGGACGGGATTGGGTCAGTAGGTAAGAAGATCAGAATGAGAATTTCTAGAGCTAACATTACTTTCTTCTCATATTAGGAAAAGGGGGGCTAGTTTCAAGGGATTTTATCATAGTTTCTAGTCATCTAGATTATTAGTAACTCTTTTTGATAATTTATATTATTTTCTCTAGTGGGTTGTGTTTTTTTGTTTGTTTTGTTTTGTTTTGTTTTGTTTTTCAGAATTGCTCTAAACATCCAATATATTGGCAGTGCTCTTCCTGTTCCCTTCCTTTTGGCCATTTCTTTTATGCCTAATTGTTTATTTTCTAACTATTGAGCAAAGGTCCTCCAACCTTAAGAGGCAGAAATGCAGAGATGAATGAAAAACTTGGAAATGTCCTAGAAATAGACAGACAAAAAGAAAAATGTTATCAGTTCAGTCTTGCCAATAGGAAGAGATGATCTCTTCAGAGTTAGAAAATCTGAAGGCCAATAAGTGCATAGAAAGAGATAATTAATGATAACTAATATTGTTGAATATTTATGTTGTGTCAGGCACTGAACGAAGCACTTTTCATATACTAACTTATTCACTTTCCGCAAAGACCCCATGGGTTAGGTGCAAGGTCTTCATGTGCAAAATACAGGTAATAACTCAGGCATGGAGCAGTTAAATAACATCTCCAAGATCCCACAGGTATTCAGTGATGGTTCTAGGATTCAGTCAGGTAGTTGGCTCAGGTATTATTCTTCCCATTATTTCCTCTTTATAAGAAGGTACTCATCAGAGTAAAGTGTTGCTGCAAATCAATAATATGGTAATTCATGAACTGAGTACTTAATAAATGCCTGACACTGTGCTTAGCACTTTCCAAGCATCACTAAACTGCATTTAATCTTCAGGGCAATCATGCAAGACATTATTATTACTACTTTGAGGTAAAGAACTCTAGGCTTACACAGATAAATATGTAACTATGAACATATTTATTAAGTATTAATATTAGATATTAAATAATTATGAACAAAATTACACAGTGTGTAACAAAGCCAGGATTCAAACTCTAGTCTGAATAATTATAAAGCCAATGAATGCTCTTAATTGTTAAAACAATGAAAATGGATGAACTTTCAGGTTAGGGTCTGAATTCATAATTCAAAGACCAGAAGGATTGAGAGATATTAATGCCAAGTTTATTCTAGTCACTGTGGTAGTTGCTTTTACATCATTATTTCCATTTATCTCAGTTACTAACACTTTTTAAAAAAAATAGGTATCATTTCTTAAAGTTTGGAATCAAATTATGTATTATTCTTGTCTTTACTTAAAATATTCATAAGACATAACTTTTTAAAAAGTAATTGTTTTTAAAATCTACATATATATACATATTTTAAGAGGCAGAGAATGTTGAGCCAGATTTATACTCATCTCTGGCAATAAACAGCAATTCATTCTTGATCAAATTGTTAAACTTTCTGGGGTCAATTTCTTTATTTACAAAATGACACTGGTTGGTCTGAATGATACCATTCTAAAAACAAGACTTCCCTAATTTTGCAGTGTAGGATTCAGGGAGAAAATTCCCTAGCTTTCAGTGGTTCATGAATGTTAAAATCTCTCAGCTCACAGAGTCAGACAGAATAAAAGGGATTTTCATTCTAGATTCCCCATAAAGATTATATACTTCTTGATGTTTTATAACACTAAATCTCTTTGTATTACATTCACAATGCCCGATTACTTCCTTATATCCTATATCAGTGCTTCTAAAACTGGCCCAAAAATAAGAATACCTGGTGCATTTGTGGAAAATATAGATTCCCAAGGCCCTACCATAGGCTTTCTCTATTGGAATCTTCAGTGAAGGGCCCTGAGAATTCATGGTTTGATCAAATTCCTAAGTGTTCCTATCACCAGGCATGTTTGGGAAATACCTTTGTAAACAGTAAGTGCTCAAACCTGTTTTTTAAAATGGTGACATTTTGATTAGAAGAAATAAAACGGAAAGAATATCTGTGAGACACACCTATTCCCATGGGAAATCTAGATTCATAGACATAAAATAGTGATTTTCAATGCAAGGTGAAAGGACTAGGTGCTAAACAATGCGTTAGACCATATAAATGCATAAGACAAGAGTAAGTTCAGAGGAAGAAGAACGCTCTGGTCTAGGCTTGGAAGTAAGGCTTGGCTTATGCTGCTGTAGATGTACAGGATATGAGTAAGCATAAAGAGTATGGGAGGAGATGTCATGAGAGGGCAGGAACATTTGAGGACAAGGAGTCTCACTGGAGCAAAGCAAATGTAGAAGTACAGTTTTGGGAGACCTTGAAAATTCCATCCAGGTCCAGGATTATGTTTGAACTTAGGCTTGTAGAGAATGGGAAACCCTTCAAGATTTCTGAATCAGGTGCAGTGGCTTGTGCCTGTAATCCCAGCGCTTTGGGAAGTGAGGTGGGAGCATTGCTTGAGTCCAGCAGTTCAGTACCAGCCTGGACAACGCAAATCCTTATTTCTACAAAAAATTTTAAAAATCAGCCAGGCATGTTGGCATGCACCTGTAGTCCCGGCTATTCAGAAGGGAGGCAGGAAGATCGCTTGAGCCCAAGAGTCTGAGGCTACAGTAAGCAATGATCATGCCACTCTAGCCCAAGTGACAGAGGAAGACCCTGTCTCAAAAAAAAATTAGCAGATGAATCTGCTTATAATATTCCTCAGTGGTTAAGAGGCTCCTCCTCAGAGGGCTTGTTAAAATACAAATTGCTTGAATTCAGGAAGTCTGGGAAGAAGGCTGAGAGTCTGCATTTCTAGTGCGATCCCAAGTGATACTGATGCTGCTGATTCAGGGATCACATCTTGAGAGCTAGAGTTGTATGTCATGGATTGAAGACCACTACAAGAGTGAGGTAGGATGGCTATGTCCCAGGACAAGGATGGTAGTTTGAAAATGGAAGCAAAGGAATAGGAAGGAAGCAGTGAAAGAAACTGGTGGGCAGCTAGAATAGGTGTGGAGGAAGTACGGAAAGAGGAAGACAACAGTTTTAGAATCCACTTCTGTGGATTAAAAGAGCAAGAAAAAAATGGAGAAGGATGGATGCAGAGCCATCTTAATTATAAGAGGAAGATGAAAAATTCTATGTTTCTCATAGTGCATTGCTGCTTGAATTTCATCCTTCCCACCTTGTTACACATGGCTCCTGGTCACAGAAAATTAAGTGGCAAGGGCCAGCTAATGAGGACAAAATGAAAGCAGAGATTGGCAAGAGAGCAAAGAGTTTGTTCTGGGCACTCACAGGGTAGATTGGGCAACTTGTGATTGGCACTGTCTTCCATACTGACCTGACCCACTTAGCATGACTGTCTTAGTCTGAGCCTTACAGCATGGTTTCAAATCAGTCATTTACACAGACTCACACCCAAAACCAGAAATTCCTGATTAGGATCTAAACCACAGCTGTTGTCACTGCCACTCCACACCTACCATGGGGGCTGTAACCTGTGAACTCTGACTCACTAGCCCACTGGATGAGATTCCAGACTTCTGTAATGGGTAGCATTCTCAGTACCTCTGGCCCTTACCACAAGGGGCTCTTTCCAGCTCTATGAAGAATTTGAGCAAGCCTAAGATTGCCTAGGGAAACCCCAGATTGGGGTGGAGAGAATATCTGGTTACTACAAAGAGCCCTTGGTGAGTCTCCATCAGAGCGAAGAGCCAGGGATTTTCCTGGGAGATGGCAACAGGGTGGAGAGGGAGGACAGCACTGCTTGCATCCCACCCTCAGTGGCTCCCCAGAGCTGTGGGCATACATCAGTACACTGCTTGCCCCTTGGTGTCTTGCTAACACTTCCACGAATGTGCTTTATCACGGTATGAGCAAGATCAGAAAGTCAATGCCAGGACATCTGGACTACAGCTGCAAGTGAACAAAGTTGCTTCCCTTCAATATCATAGGAAGAGGAGAAACAAAGAGACAAGCATGTGGGGCCAGGTGCAGTGGCTCACACCCATAATCCCAGCATGTTGGGAGGCCAAAGTGGGCAAATCACCTGAGGTCTGGAGTTCGAGACCAGCCTGGCCAACATGGTGAAACCCGACCTCTACTAAAAATACAAAAATTAACTGGGTGAGGTGGTGGGTGCTTGTAGTCCCAGCTACTCAGGAGGCTGAGACAGGAGAACTGCTTGAACCCGGGAAGTGGAGGTTGCATTCAGCTGAGATCATGCCACTGCACTTAGCCTGGGTTAGAGAGGGAGACTCCATCTCAAGAAAAAGGAAGGAAGGAAGGAAGGAAGGAAGGAAGGAAGGAAAGGAGGGAGGAAGGAAGGGAGGGAGGTGAGGGAAGGGGAGGGAAGGGGAGGGAAGGGGAGGGAAGGGGAGGGGAGGGGAGAGAAAGAAAGAGAAAAAAAGAAAAGAAAGAAAACAAAGAAAGAAGGGAAGGGAGGAAGGAAGGAAAGGGAGGGAGGGAAAGAAAGAAAGGAAAGAAAGAATGAAAGGAAGGAAGGGAGGGGGAGGAAGGGAGGGAGGGAAGGTAGGAAGGAAGGAAGGAAGGAAGGAAGGAAGGAAGGAAGGAAGGAAGGAAGGAAGGAAGGAAGGAAGGGTGGTACCCATAAAGGATGTCTCTTGTTGTCTAGCACTTGACAGGATGCATCGGTCTGTTGAGCTACTCTGATTGGCTAATAAGGCTAATAATGCTTCTCTATTTAAAAAAATTGCAATTTGTTCTTTTCTTCCAAAAAGAAATAGTTTTTATTGACATAGCTAAACAATATTTATAAGTGTCAGCTCTGGACCAGGCATTGCATTAGGCACTGGGAATATAGAACTCAACAAAACCAATATAAAATTTGCTGTGGCTCATGCCTGCAATGATCCCATCACTTTAGGAGGCCAAAGTGGGAGGATCACTTGAGGCCAGAAGTTCAAGACCAGCCTGGGCAACACAGTAAGAACCCCTCTCTACAATAAAGAAATAAATAAATTGTGCATTCTGGGAACTGGTGTTACAATGAGGGAAGACAAAAAAGTAAATTAAGTAATTCATGCATAGAGAATGTTGGAAGGATATTATAAGAAGTAATAATGCAAGGAAAGGGGTATGAAGTATAGGGAATAGGGAAATTGTATGAAGTGTGCTATTTAATGAAGGCCTCACTAAGAAAAGGACATACGAATAAACACAAGGCGGTGAGAGAACACGCCTTGAGACTGTTCGGGAAAAGGCATTTTAGGAAGAGGGAACAGCAAGCCCAAGGCACGTTAGGTAGGAGTGCGCCTGACAGGTTCATACAGTTGCTTAGAGCAGGGGAGACCTGTCATGCAAAGAACTTGGGCACTTCCTCTATGTCAGAGGAGCCTCAGTTGGAAGTATTGAACAAAGAAGCAACATGATCTGGCTCAAGTTTGAACAATTCCCTCTGAGTGCCCTGGGAAGAGTCGAGTCCAGAAGAACAAGAGTAGAAGCAGGAAGAAGAGTTAGAAAGTTACTGCAATGATCCGAACTGATAGGGGTGGAAGTGGCGAGAATTAATAGAATTCCAGATATCACATGAAAATGAAGACAAGAGGATTTCCTGGTTGTATAGCCTTTTTCTCATCTTTAAAATATACTTTTTTTTTTTTGAGATGGAGTTTCGCTCTTGTTACCCAGGCTGGAGTGCAATGGCGCGATCTCGGCTCACCGCAACCTCTGCCTCCTGGGTTCAGGCAATTCTCCTGCCTCAGCCTCCTGAGTAGCTGGGATTACAGGCACGCGCCACCATGCCCAGCTAATTTTTTGTATTTTTAATAGAGACGGGGTTTCACCTTGTTGACCAAGATGGTCTCGATCTCTTGACCTTGTGATCCACCAGCCTTGGTCTCCCAAAGTGCTGGGATTACAGGCGTGAGCCACCGCGCCCGGCCTTCATCTTTAAAATACAATTTAACTACATGTACTGACAGTGGTATTGGGCCGGCCACCACGCGTGAGGGATTGCTTTAAGGGATGACCTGAAGCAAAACTAAATCTCAATTTCCAAAGCTAATATCAAATTGCAGATAAGTTTTTAAAAATCCATTATGGTGTCATGGTTTTTGTTTATTTGTGGATTTATGTTATTACTTAGGTTTTAGGATAAACACTAACTTATATTCTCCAAAAGTGGAAAAAGGTAACGACTTTAAAAGACAAAACTTATTCTAAATTATTTTATACAAAAATGAAAACCAGAGAAATAGTCTGGTACATTCTTATGATAGACTATTTCATAGCTATCAAAATGATATTTATGAAGGAAAATACATATGAGGAAGTTAGGTGGAAAATAAGAATATAAAATTGTAAATACATTTTTATCTCAAGTGTATAAATATGCCAATGTTAAGCTATTTACTCAAAACTATAGGATTAAGAGTTATTAATGCTTATGCCCATTAGACTTTTCAAGTAGAGTAAAATGAAACTATTTTCCTTTTGTACAAGCAGTTTAAAAAATCCATTAACAAGAGATTTCACAACCAAAGCTTCCATCTATGGTTGCTTTCCATTTATCCAAGACAGAGGAGGCAATGCACCAGGTTTATCTGGGCTGGTTAGGGTCCTACCAAAGGGAGGCGAAACAGGCAAGATTTTCCCAATAAAATTTGCTCAAGATTTTCCCAATATGCAGTCACAGTGTATCTATTTGATATACAACTATAGCCCTTCTAGAAACACTTACTTTTTAAAAATCTCTTTTCCACAACCCCACTCTTCTCTCCACCACCACCTCCACCTTCATCACCATTCCTCCTCCACCACCACTTCTACTGCCACCATCTCTACCTCCACCACTGTCACCTCTACAACCACCATCTCCACCACCAACAGCTCCTCTACCACACCTGTACCACCACCATCTTCATCTCCACCATCCTCACTTCCAGCACCAAATTCCTACCAGATTTTTCTCCAGAGTAGAGATAGTTAGCTAGTCTACTTGTTGTTCTGTGACTAATGATTATTTTCATCACTTGCATAGGTCTTTCTTCTTTATTATATCCTTAAACTAAGTGGAGATTTTGTAACTGGGGCCAGTAGAGTTTGAGCTGATCCACTGCTCCACTTGGTTGAATGCCAACTGTGTCCTTGACACAGTTCACCCTTGTTGTAACGAAAGTTTAGACAGCTGTCCACAATCACCTCCTCCTTCCTCACCTGTGTATACAGGGACCTTTCCAACCTTATTCTCTCAAATGTGCTAGTTTAAGATATTTCTGATACCATGGCAAATATTATACATACAAATATGTTTCATGCAATCTTACAAATATTTTAACACAATAAATTTTACTTATTTTAACTATTTAATAACAATTAATTTAATTAATAATACATTTTCCTCTGGCTGTAAAATACACTTTCTTTCTGGGGTTGAAAGTGGAGAAAAGAGCCGGGCGCGGTGGCTCAAGCCTGTAATCCCAGCACTTTGGGAGGCCGAGGCGGGTGGATCACGAGGTCAAGAGATCGAGACCATCCTGGTCAACATGGTGAAACCCCGTCTCTACTAAAAACACAAAAAATTAGCTGGGCATGGTGGCGCGTGCCTGTAATCCCAGCTACTCAGGAGGCTGAGGCAGGAGAATTGCCTGAACCCAGGAGGCGGAGGTTGCGGTGAGCCGAGATCGCGCCATTGCACTCCAGCCTGGGTAACAAGAGCGAAACTCCGTCTCAAAAAAAAAAAGTGGAGAAAAGAGAAGAGAGGAAGAAAAGAAGAGGACAGTGGAAGAACCATGGAGAGCACTACAAAATTATTTGTAAATGCTTTTGGAAAGTAGCATCAAATAAAAGTCCCCCAAAATGATATGGCATGAAAAATAGAATATTTTCATATTCTATTGAAGCACAGTAAGAAAGACTATTTATGAATATTAATTTATGCTCTTCATCAAATATTTTTAGCTGTCCTCTTTCTAGACAAAGGTCACTGCATGAAGCCATGTAACCACTTTGGCCAATGAATCATGGGCAGAAATGCAGGGTGTCACTTTCAAGTGGTAATTGGAAGAGGCAGTGCTTGCTTTGTTTTGCCTTCTCTTTCTGTCTGCCATACCAACCGGCAGTGGGGTACTAGAAGCCTAGCACAAGAGTGAGGGCAACGCAGCACAGTTTTCACCTCCCCTGTAGACATTAGTGAGAAACAGTCTAAAGCTACTAATATTTTCGGAGATTGTTGGTTACCATGGCAACATCTAAATAAACTGGATTGATACTGATACTGGCTTAAGTTAACAGCAAATCCTAGCTCCCTCTGGGATTTCCAACAATTGAGAGCAAACAAATAGGAGATCACAAAGATCAATGAATTCACTAGAAAGTAAGTGTATAGAAAAGAGTTAACATAGAAGGCCTGAATCTGCCATCCTGAAAAAGACCTGCTTACAAGGTTGGCCATTGGCTCGTGTCTGGGAACTCAGATTTCAGGAGGCTTCCCACAATTATCTGAATGCTGAGTGGCCCACTGTGCCTAAATAATATGGTTTATGCTAAACACCTGCCTCCCTTCTGGAAGTATGGAATTGTGGTACATGGTAGGCAAAGGGTACCTGCACAATTAGTTCCCAGTAAACAAATCTAGAATGCTAAGTCTCTAATGAGCTTCCCTCGTAGACAACATTTTACAGGTATTGTCACAACTTACTGCTGAGGGAATTAAGCACATTCTATGTGAGCTGCAAGCAGACTCTTTGAAGTTTGTGCCTCATTTCCTGTAGACTTTGCCCCGTGCACCCTTTCCCTTTGCTAATTTTGCTTTGCATCCTTTCCCTATAATAAATCATAACTATATTCTGAATCCTGTGAATTCTCGTAGTAAATCATCAAACCTACAGAGATAAGAAACTAAGAGCCAGAGTTACAAGAAGAAACAAAATAACAGATTTCAACTCAAAGACTTTACAATACTGGAATTGTCAGACATAGAATTTTAAATTGTTCAATAGGAAATCGTTAAAGAAATAAATGATGGAATCACACATTTGAGAAAAAAGCAAGAAACCATAAAGGAAGAACAGGAAGATTTTAAAAAAGAATCAAATAGAATTTCTAAAAATAAAAATGCCCAAAGAGCTAATTGCTGAGAATTTTTCAGAAGCCATAAGGGAAGAACAGACAGATTTGAAAAAGAATCAAATGGTATTTCAAAAATTAAAAAAGTTCAAAGAGATAATGGCTGGGAATTTTTCAGAATCAGGAAGTTATATGACTTCATAGACTTGAAAACATAGTATCTTACAAGTGGGATGAAAAATTTAAAAATGAGTGATTAACCATATTGCAGTGAAACTTCAGATCACAGAAGATAAATAGAAGATCTAAAAATCAGTCAGGTGGTTGCTTAGAAAACTAAACATATTCTAACCATACGATCCAGCAATCATGCTCCTTTTTCAACCAAAGGGAGCTAAAATCTTATGTCTACATAAACGTCTTCATATGGATTTTTATAGCAGTGTATCCAGAATTGCCAAACTTGGAAATAACCAAGATATACTTCAGCGGTTGCATGGATAAATTAACTATCCAGACAATGGAATATTATTCAGTGCTAGAAAGAAATGAGCCATAAAAAGACATGGAAGAAATGTAAATGTGTAATACTAAGTGAAAGAAGCCAACCTGAAAAGGCTACACACTGTATGGTTCTAACTACATGACATTCCAAAAAAGACAAAACTATGGAGAGACAGTAAAAGAATCAGCAGTTGCCAGGAGTTGGAGAGAGGGATGAGTAGGCAGAGCAGAGGGGATTTTTAGGACAGTGAAACTACTTTTGTGATACTATAATGGTGAATACATGTCATTATACATTTGTCTGAACCCACAGAATGGACAATACCAAGAACTCTAATGTCAACTATAAACTCTGGGTGATTCTGACGTGTCATTATGGCTTCATCAATTGCAACAACAAATGCAGCACTCTGGCAGGGGATGCTGATAAAGGGAGAGGCTGTATGTGTGCGGGCAGGGAATATGTGAGTTATTGCCACAAGTTCCTCTCAAATTTTCTGTGAACCCAAACGGCTCTAAAAAATAAAGTCTTTTCAAAAAGTAGCCAGAGGAAAAAAGATCACCTACATAGAAATAATAACCAGATGAATAGATTACATCCTAATAGCAATAATGGAAACCAGAAGTCAGTGCAATAATATCCTTAAAGTGCAAACAGAAAGTAACCGTCAGTCCAATATTGAGAACCTGAAAAAAAAAATCTTTCTAAAGCCAAGGATGAATGTAAACAAAAAGAGATAATTTACTATATACAGATTATTTCTAAAGGAACTTCTAAGGAAAATACTTCAAAAAGAGAGGAAATTGTCCCAAAAGAATAGACTGAGATGCAAGGAGTATATGAAATGGAAATGTTTCTGTGAATTAAATAAATGTTGTATGTATCAAATGATAATAATGTGGGATTATAATAGGATAAAACTAAAACTATGATATTAATCATGCGAGTCACCCTAATGCAGTTAAGATACATTAATCAAAGTCTTTGTATTCTTTGGTAGGGAGGCTAAGATAGTTGTTCAGGTCTTTGTTGGGTTAAATTTTAAGATTAATCAGTAAAAATAATAAACAGAAAGCCTCTGAACCTTCCAAAACAGTAGAGGTGAAAATAAGGCATAGGAAAACAAACAAAAGACTAAACAAACAAAAACAAAAGGCAAGCAAAGAACAAATGAAAGACAAAAAGCAGATTCATAGAAATAAAATATGAGAGTAGAAACAAATGCCTAGCATAATCAATATTTATATGTGTTGCAGAGAAAATTGTATTTAAAGAGAAATGTATAATTTTGACAGCTCAATTTAGAAAAAGAAAAGGCTGAAAATTAATTAGCTAAGCACAAATGGAAAACAACAAAATAATCTCAAAGATATTTGAAATACAGATATTAAACATAAGAGCAAAAAGTCAACAAAATAGCAAACTCTCAGTTTAAAAAATCAACAAATGCAAAGTTTGGTTTTTTGAAAAGGCTAATACAATAGACATACTTTTACTGTGATTAATAGAGAGAGAGAAAGTACAAAGCAATAATATTAGAAATGAAAAAAATGTTCAATGTGGTGGCTTATGCCTATAATCCCAACATTTTGGGATGCTGAGATGGGAGAATCACTTGAGTCCAGAAGTTTGAGACCAGCCTAGGCAAAATAGTGAGACTCTGTCTCTATAAAAAATTTTTAAAAATTAGTTAGGTGTGGTGGTGTGTACCTGTGGTCGCAGCCACTTGGAAGGCTGAGGTGGGAGGGTAGCTTACACCGGGGAGGTCAAGGCTGCAGTGAGCTGCGATTGCACTGTTGCATTTTAGCCTAGGTTACACAGGGAGATCTTGTCTCAAAATAAAGAAGGAAAGAAAAGGAGAGAGAGAGAGAAAAAGAAAGAATGAAAGCAAGAAGGAAAGAAAAGAGAGGAAGAAAGATGAGAGAGAGGAAGAAAATGAGAGAGAGCAGAAGGAGAAGGGAGGGGAGGGGAGGGGAGGGGAGGGAAAGAGAATAAATAACTATATATAGTGGAGAGGTTAAAAAGTTAATTTAACATGAGGCTAACTTTTGGCTGACATACTTAAAAATTTTGACAAAATGGAGAAATTTCTATAAAAGAGCAAAAAGAACTCAAAATGAAATAAAAAGCTTGATTTTTTGAATAGCTATTAAAGAAATTGAATCCTTATGCATAAAAATATTTCCAAAAGAAAAAAATTAAGCCTAAATAGTTCTACAGGTAAATTTTACCAAACTTTCAAGGAGGAGATGATTCTAATCTTACAAAACTCTCCTAGATAATACTTTTTGTAGAACTATTACCCAAATCATTCTATAAACCTAGTCTGAAATCAGTATGTAAAAATTACAGGCCATTGTCATTCACAGACATAGATGCAAAAATTCCAAAGAACGCATTGGTGAAATGAATCTAGGAGTTCAGCAATTGCAAAAAAAAAATAGTTACAAATTCTTCCTGTCCATGTAGGCACACTCCTTTACAATATGATTGTCACTTCTCCCAGTAAGAGGTGGAGTCCGTCTCTCCAACCTTTGAATCTGAGACTGTGACTTGCTTTGGCCAATGAGATATTAGCCAATAGAAGGTTAGTAGAAGTTTGGAATGTATTTGCACATTATGCTTGCCCTATCTTTAAGCTGCAAACCCTTCTGCCACCATAGGAACAACGAGTCAGGGTTAACCTCCTGGAGAGAAGGCTGTGGTAGACATGAAGATTTGCTGCCCAACTTTCCCTTCAAAGGACTGGTTGGCCAGCTGTAGGAAACGTGGTCAGCAGTCTTCAGCTGTCAGTTCCTCAGGATCCGCCTCAGCTGCAGAGGTCACACCCTTGTGAATGAGGTATGTGTATAAAGAGTGGCCATTTCAGCCCGACAATGGACATTTCAGATAGGCAATGTTCACTCCAGAGCTCCCTACAAAGTGTGCCAAGGCTTCGTGAAGACTGCATCACAGTTCAACTTCTCCCTCTGCAACAATCCTGCTTTTTCTCCCTTCCTTTCAAAGGTATTGGTTCCTAACAAACATCTTGCACCTCGAATTCCATCCCAGAATCTGCTTCCAGAGAACCCTATCTATACCAAGACCCTGATGATCCCAGTTATCTCCAATATTCCTGCTGAAGTTCCACTCATGTGAGTGAGGCCATCCTGGATCAGCAGACCAGCTGAGCCAGCTCCAAAGTAAAAAAACAACCAACCAATGCAGATAACCCTGAAAAATAAATATCTGTTGTTTTAAAATACTAAGTTTTGAAGTGGTTCTTTACATAGTAAAAGCTAGCTAGGTATATCAGCATATTTAAAAGATAATACAAAAGTTGGATTTACTCCAGAATTCACAAGGGAGTTGATGTTAGAAAAATCTAACATTCACTACCTTAACAATTTAAAAGAGGGAAAAAATATATTGTCATCCCGATAGATAAATTAAACTAAGTGATAAAGATAATAACCTTTTATTACTTAAAAAAACACTTTCAATAAAATAGAAATAGAAAGACACTTTCTTAACATGAATAAGGGTGTATTCCAAAAACCTCAAGGAAGAATCAATTGAATGGTGAAATATTAAAATCATCTCCTTTAAAGTAAAAAACTAGCACTATCACTATTTTTATTACATATTATAATAAAGATACTAGTTCACTAAAAAAGAACAAGGAACATGACTTAATAATAAAGAAATAGAGCCCTCCTAATTCACGTGAGAGGACTACTTATATAGAAAACCCTAGAACCTTTAGGTTAATTGTGAAAATTAAAAACCTTAGCAAGGTGGCTGGCTCTAAGTTCAATAAACAAAAACCAATTACACTCCCTGATGAAGTTAATTGCAAAAATTAAATTAAATTTAAAAACCAATTACAGTGCTATAAAAGAACAACAAAAAGAAAGGTATTTTTTAAAAAGATACTATTTATAATAGCAACAGAGCTTTTGTAATAAAGCCAACAAAAGCTGTGAAAGACCTATATGAAAAATATTATAAAGTTTACTGAAAGATAAGAAAAGACCTAATTGAGAAATATGTCATGTTCATTGATAGGAAGACTCATATCATAAAATGGCAATTATCTCTAGACCTATATGTTCTATGAAATTAGAAATACAATCTCAGTATGATTTTTTTAAATTTTTAATTTTGTTTATTGTATTTTTTGTTTTATTTTAGAGGCAGGAGCTCATTCTGCCACCTAGGCTGGAGTGCAGTGGCATAATCATAGCTCACTACAGCCTCAAATTCCTGGGCTCAAGTGATCCTCTTGCCTCACCTTCCTAAGTAGGTAGGACTACAAATATCCACCACCACACTCAGCTAATTTTTTTATTTTTATTTTTTGCAAAGAATGGATCTGATTACGTTGCCCATGCTGTTCTCAAACTTCTGGCCTCAAGGAATCTTCCTGCATCAGCCTCAAACTGTTGGGATTACTAGCATGTGCTACCACTATGCCCGGCCTCAACATGCCTATTTTGTGTATGGAATTTAATGAACTGATAAAACTGATAGGAATGCTCAAGGGGCCAAAAATAGCCGATTCTCCCCTAAAAGTATTTTTCAACACATTAACTGATTCTTACTATAGGTAATTATAATATGAAGAACACTTACAAAGAAATAAAAAAAGGTAATCCAAAGATAAATATGACATGAAACACATGAATACCAGAGAGTAAGAACCTAGCCTTTCAGTGAAAAAGAAAAAAAGAATAGTCAATAAACATATGAAAACATGCCCAACCTCATTACTAAACAAAAAATCAAAGACACTGCAAAAATACTTATACCTATGAGATAGACAAAATTTAAATTATGAAAATATTGCATAAAAGATCTTGTAGATCAATGAGTTCTTACATTCTGATAGTGGGAATATCAGCTGGTATGAATTTTAGTTTTTTAAATTAGTGAGAAATTCTGGAATCCAAATATTAATGAAGACGAGAACCCAGAGAGGTAAGCACAACTGAGTACTTGTCAATATCGAAGAAACATCTGTGAAACTGAGGTATAGGTTTGGCAACCTGGTCGAGTATGATTATTTTGTGTGTAGAATTTAATGAACTGATAAAATTGATATAAAAGCTCAAAGGGCAAGAGATAGCCAATACTTTCCTGAAAATGTATTTTCAACACATTAACTGATTCTGACTATAGGTTAGTAATTTAACACAAACAAGACACTTTCATCAAGAACCAGTTGAAGCAATGGACAAAATCTAAAATGTGCATAAACTTTGATGCAGATATCCTGGTACTAGTTATTTCTTCTATAGAAATACCTGTATTTGTGTACAAATTCAAACACAATCAGAGACATTTATTGCAACACTGTGCAAAGGACGGGAAACCATCTCAATGTTCATATGTAGGAAATTGGTTACATCAATACCACAGATATCATGTTACCATAAAAAAGAATGAGATCACTCTAAGAAGTATCTTCAAGAAATATTAAGTGAAAAAAATGAAAAAAAAAATAAGGAAATCCAGATTACATATAGTAAACCCTTAATTTTTGTTTTCTATAAGGCCAGACATATACACAAACTATTTTTGAGTAGATACATAAAGACATTGCTAACAGTGGTTGTCTCTGCGGAAAGGAAAGGTAACTTGTGTTGGGAGGGAAACTTATTTTTCATTTTATAGTCTTTAGTATCATTTTAATTTTTTATCATAAGATTGTATTGTTTTCCATAAGAAAAACCCAAAATACAAAACAACATTCTTACATGACTGTAATAAATCATTTTGAAAATATGAGCTAAAACAACAAAAATATTCACAACAGAGTCAACAACAAAAATAAAACATCGGAGAAATCTAGAAAACATTTATCAGGCATCAGGTGATGGCTCATGCCTGTAATCCTAGCACTTTGGAAGGCCAAGGCAGTCAAATTGCTTGAGCCCAGGAGTTTGAGACCAGATTGGGCAATATAGTAAAACGCCGTCTCTACTTAAAAAATATTTTAAAACATCTACCCAGGCACAGTGGCACACACTTGCAGTCCCAGCTACTTGGGAGGCTGAGATGAATCACCAGAGCCCAGGAACTTGAAGCTGCAGCGAGCCATGATTGTGCCACTGCACTCCGGCATAGGTGATGAGAGTGAGACACTGTCTCAAAAAAAAAAAAAAAGTTTATGACAATACTATTATTAATTTTTGAGACTAAGTCTCACTTTGTTGCCCAGCCTAGAGTACAATGGCATGATTATAGACCACCACAGCCTCAAACTCCTTGGCTCAAAGAATCCTTGTACTGCCATGCCCAGCTAATTTTTTTCTTTTCCTTTTTTTTTTTTTTTTTAAGAGATGGGGTCTTGCTATGTTGCCCAGGTCTCAAACTCCTAGGTTCAAGAGAGCCTTCCACTTTAGCCTCCCAAAGTGCTGGGATTACAGGCGTGAGCCACCATACCCAGCCAACTGTTATTTTTGATAATAAATAAAGATGTGATTTTCACCTTTGTGGTAGGTGATTTTAATATAAACTCCAGTTAGATACAAAGCAGACTGAAAACAATACTGGCAGTTTGATGGTTACTGGAGTTCTGTAGAGCAGCACTGTCTGATAGAACAATTGTGACGATGAATATGTTCTGTATCAGAATTTCCCAATACATTGGCCGTTAGTAAGTCACATGTGGCTACTGAACACTTAAACTATGACTAGTGAAGCTGAAGTTTAATTTTATTTAAATGTAAATGCCACATGTGACTAGTGACTACTATATTGGACTAAGTAGTTAAGAATTCTTTTTTCTTTTTGTATTTAAACTGATGCTGTATCACTATCCATATTCATTTCCTCAGAAATTAAACAATAACTTTGACCAGAAGAGTTGAGTCTGGAACCTCTGCACTCGTAAGTAATGAAATAATAAGCTAAGCTTATTTTTCCCTAAAATAAGCAGCTTGGGCAATAATGCCCCCAAGTGGATATAAAATACTAATTATTTATTTTCTTTTCTTAATTTTTAGACACTGCACATCATGTTTCAGCAAAAGTAGCCAAAAAGCTTTGCTAAATCTTGTTATTTGCATTAGGCATTACAGACAGCTATTTATCTAAACTCCAAAGATAAAATGTCAAATTCTCAGTTTCTCTCAGGCTGTAAACAAATAGACTTTTTCCTCTTTTATGTCAACAATTTGAATTTAATTTCTTTCTCTGAAACAGATTTGTAGATTACAGGCCAAACCTTTTTTTTTTTTTTTTTTTTTTTTTTTTCCTGAAACTCCGTCACCCAGGCTGGAGTGGAGTTGCCAGTTGCACGATCTTGGCTCACTGCAACCTCCGTCTCCAGGTTCAAGGGATAAGGGATTCTCTTACCTTAGCCTCCTGAGTAGCTGGGATTACAAGTGTGCATCACCATGCCTGGCTAATTTTTTGTATTTGTAGTAGAGACAGGGTTTCACCATGTTGACCAGGCTAGGCTCCAACTCCTGATCTCCGGTGATCCACCCACCTTGGCCTCTCAAAGTGCTGGGATTGATTACAGGTGCGAGCCACCGTGCCCGGCCAGCCAAAACGTTCTTAGAGCCAGACAAGTAGGAGCCTGATCATCAGACCCCACCTGGGAGAGCCATCTGACCTCCTCTAGCCACTGTCTGTGAGACCAGGAATCTACAGGACCAAGGAATATGCCCACCCAGATGCTCCTACTCCCCTGTCCAGATTGCATTCCAGATTCTTAAGATCTTGAAATGCCCTGTCCAGCCCGCTTCCAGGACCTGCATAGGTTTCTTGCCTAGCCAATCATGAAAAAGGTAAAACATGCCCTGGATAGGCTCCTTAGGTCCAAGGGATGGCCAAGAGAGGGGCTGTTTCCCTATTTAATTGGTTTGAACTGGTGCTGGCCTGTTTTAAGGGTTCCCCAGGTGAATTAATGTGCAGATAAATGTCTGCTGAACTTCTCCAGGACAAGGAGGGGGTTGCAGCTTTGGAGGCTCTGAGCAGGCATGTCATAGCACTTGAAATACTCTGGATCTCTAACACTATTAAAGAAAAATGTATACTCAGGTGAAGATGCTGAGTAATTGGTTAAACAACAGCATGGATTCTGAGTTACTGGGAAATATTAAGCACTGGTTACTTTTATCCATACCTCCCTTTACTCAAGGTTTGTAAATCTACAGACACACAGTGATCACTGTTTCATCTCAGAGAAATAACCTTCTCAGACTAGGCATGCTCTCAAAAAACTCCCTCCATTCATACATGTCATTTAAGGCTGTTTAAGAAATGCCAAGTCCTGTTACTACCACAAATCCAGAGAAGACAGGCCTGACTGTAAACTGGGAATGAACATATTTTCCTATTTCCCAGGTGTGGACTATGTGTTGCCTTTAATGGGAATATGGCTAATTATTTGGCAATAAAATTTTTTCTTAAAAACATTTTAATTTAGCATTACTCAAGCAGAAAGAACCAGGGCAAGAGTAGGTGACGAGACAGACAAGTTGCAGGAGACCAGATCACGCAGGGCTTGGCAGGCCATTTAAAGGACATTGGCTTTTAGTCAGAGTGAAATTGAAAGCCACTGTAAGGTATTGAAGAGAGGAATAACAAAATCTGACCATAATTTATTTTAAATTGGTCACCTTGGCTGTCATTTGGAGAATAGACCATAATGGTATAAAGCAGAGGCAAGAAGACCAGTTTGGAGGTTGTTACAGTACTCCAGGTTAGAGATGATGCTCAGACAGGTTGGCAGCAAGGAGGAGGCAGGAACGGGTCAGATTGCAGATATATTTTGAAAATAGAGGCAACCCGTTTCCTGATGGGCTGGATGTAGACTGTAAAAAAGAAAAGAGGAACTAAACATGATTTCAAGGTTTTAGAGCTGAGTAACTGGAAGGATGGAATTGCCATCAGCTGAGAAGGAATCTGAGCAGAGCAGCTTCTGTCAGGGTCAATTTTGTTTTGCATATGTTGAATCTGAGATGTTTACCAGACATCCAAGTGGAGATGTCAAGTAGTCAACTCAATGTCTGTCTAGAGTCCCAGAGACAAGTCTAGGTTAGAGACATAAATAGGGGAATTATACATGAGCATACAGTCTTTAAAATCATGAGACAGGATGATAGCCCAAGAGAATGAGTATTGGTGGAAATCTCTCTCCCATTAGGCAAAAAGCTCCTAGAAAACATGGACTGAGTTTTCTGTTCACAGTTTTCTAAGCACCTGAGTCCGTTTTTGGTAGATGTGGTGCTGGGATTTTTCACTGACAATCTGACACCACTAAAGATGAAAAAACAGAAAACCAAAATTTTACGACAAAATTAAACTGCCAGTCTAGCTCACAGCACATTCTCCTTTAAGGCCCTTTCTCCAATTCTGGCCAAAGCTCCATTCAACCAGCACACAGAACAGGTGGGGAGGAGGTCAGAGCACCCAAGCACTCCTATAGTTTTTCTCTTTGGATGTGAAGGATAGTCAATACTGGAATGGTGGGAACTAGACTGGGCCTAAGTACCTAAAGCTGAGAGGAAAAGGGCCCTTTTTCTTTTGTACTTTTCTAGATTCGAGGAAACTTCAGAACCCCAAATCCAGCTTCCTAGTTTTATATTCATGTGGAAAAGTTGTTACCATAGTTATGACCATTGGGCTGGGCGCAGTGGCTCATGCCTGTCATCCCAGCACTTTCGGAGGCCAAGGCGGGCAGACCACCTGAGGTTGGGAGTTCAAGACCAGCCTGACCAACATGGAGAAACCCCATCTCTACTAAAAATACAAAATTAGCCAAGCGTGGTGGCGCATGCCTATAATCCCAGCTACTCAGGAGGCTGAGGCAGGAGAACTGCTTGAACTCAGGAGGCGGAGGTTGCGATGAACCAAGATCGCGCCATTGCACTCCACCCTGGGCAACAAGAGTGAAACTCCATCTCAAAAAAAAACAAAACAAAAACCGTTTTCCTTTTCTTCCTATATTTAGTAACTATTCATCATCTAAATACATATTTTATAGACTTAAGACTAAGAAGAGACCTAAGAGAGCATTTAGTTCACTCTTCTCATTTTACTAATAAAGAAAACCAAGTTCCAAAGGTATTCAGTGACTTGTCAGCCCACAAAGCTTGCTGGAGAGAATGCTTCGTTAGAGCTGAGTTCTTTCCAGTGCTCATTCCACCTGGTCACACTGTATAACTACTAAATACAAAAATTCCAAGCAGGTTCAGAGCAAAGTAACAACTAAGCAATACTCAGAAAACCCTATTAAATAAGACTCCTTTATTTAGCCTAGCACAATAGAGGGGAATGTAAAATTGCCAATGACATTTTTTCTTATAAAAAATTAGGATACGCTAACTCTTGAAATTCAGTGTGTATGAGATTTACTATAAAGATTATCAAATTAGTAAAGTACTGATGACATAATTAAATTTTGTAACTTAGCTGGCTTTTATAACTTATACAATGCTAGCATATAGATGATTCAATCTGGTTAAGAGGGAAAGGAAAGCAAGCTTCAGGAATATGTGAATCCAGGTATGAGTTCTCATATGCTTAATTTCAAAGGAAACAGCTGACTTTCAATAATGAGATATACAAACTGAGTTATTTATTCTAGATCCACAGGTGACAAATGCTTTGCCCATAAGAGAATTTCGAACTCTAAACATGACAGTTATTTTAAAAAATTGTTTATATACACAGCAAATTTCAAGATAATTTTAAAAAGAAAAAAATAAACAGTATTCTCAATGAACACATACAGGCAAATGCCTGACTTTGAGGTTGAATTTTTGCCATGTTTTCTCTATGAATATAGTTTTCAGAATTCCTGTTTAAGCTTTCTACTTATCTATTACACTACATTAATTTAAAACCAATAACCCTGACAATGAACAACCACAGTTATAAATTTGGGAATGAAGGCAATGGGAGGAAATACCACAAGTGGGAGAAAATATATGCAAAAGACACATCTGATAAAGAACTGTTATTCAAAATACACAAAACTCTTAAACCTTAACAAGAAGAAAATGAACCAATTTAAGAATGGGCAAAAGAAGACACACGGATAGCAAATGAGTACATAAAAATGAGATGCTCATCATCATGTCATTAGGGAAACGCAAATTAAAATGAGATACAATACCCTTACCTAACCAAATCAAAAACACAGACATCAAATGCTGGAAAGGATATAAAGCCACAGGAACTCTCAAACATTGCTGGTGAAAATGCAAAATGGTACAGCCACTTTTGAAGATAGTTTGGCATTTTCTTACACAACTAAACACTCTTACATAGAATTTAGCAGTCAAACTCCTTGGTCCCAAAGGAGTATTTTGCCAAAGGAGCTAAAAAAAATTAGGTCCAGACAAAAACCTGCACATGGATATTTTTAGCAACTTTATTCACAATTCTCCAAATTTGGAAGCAACCATGGTATCTTTCAGTAGATGAGGAGATAAACTGTGGAACATCCAGACAATAGAATACTAACCAATGCTAAAAAGAAACAAGCTATGAAGCCATAAGAAGACATGTTATCAAGTGAAAGAAGCCAATCTACTACAGACTGTATGATTCCACATTTTGCTCTTCTTGAATGACATTCATATTCTAGAAAAGCAAAACTATAGAAATAGTAAAAAGATCGGTGGTTCCCAGGCATTAGGGTAGACGGAAGGATGCCTGGGAACAAAGAACAGAGGATTTTCAAGGCAGTGAAACTATTCTGCATGATGTTATAATGGTAGATAAATGTAATTATATATTTGTCAAAACCCAACGAATACACAATACCAAAAGTGAACCCCAATGTAAACTATGGACTTTGGGTGATAATACGTTAAGGTTGGTTTATGGACTATAATAAATGTATCACTGTGGTGTGGAATTTTGATATGGTGGATGCTGATAGCAAGGGAGGTTTTATGTGTGTGGGGGTGGGGTAGGGAGAGGATACATGGGAACTCTGTTCTTTCTGCTCGATTTTGCTGTGAACTTAAAACCGCTCTAAAAAAATAAAATCTATTAAAATCTTTTTTTAAAAATTGAGAAAAGGATACTATGTGAAGATACCTTAGGCTATTAGATTCAGTCAGGAGACTCTGGGGCCACATTTATAATTATCCATTACCAAGCAAGTCATCAGTGAGGGCATACAGCTTACATTACATTACAGAATCCAGCATGATATTCTAAAAACCAAAAGCAACATCTGAAAGAGCCAAGTTCAGCCCTAAAATTACAGACTGCTATCAGTGACAGAAATAATTAAGAAATCTATTTTAGAATTCAAACCCATTAGGATTTGTTTTTCAAAGTTTATTTACTAAGGTCTAGTCTCACATCTTCCCTAATGTACTTTTTACTAATTAAGAATTTTGCTGCCATGCCAATACTACATTTGCTTAAAGAAAACAATTTTACAACTTTGAAATTTTAGTGTCATTTTATGCCACAAAACTTTATTTACAAAGTTTTTCAGAATATATTTGTTACACACCCACTGTTCCAAGAGTGAAATGATATCAAACAGATCACACAAGCGCACAAAACAGAGAAACCATTCTATAATATATACAGTGCTGTAAGTGGCTGCTGTTTTTAGTTTTCTTTTGAAAATAATCTGCTGAAGTTTTTTGCTGATAACACTTCAGAGTGATCTTGTCTTCAATTGTAGATTTCCTCAGGGAGTCAAGAGTGTAACAATCCAATATATTTTATAGGTGGTATTTAACAGTTTACCAGTAACTACAAATCATTTTTTTTCCCACTTTTTTTCAAAAGTCTTGGATGATGAAGAATTATGACTGTCACCACTACTATAGTGTTCATATAAAGTCTGAAATTTAAAAACACAAATCTGTTTTGTAATATTTTAGTTCAATGTACTGTCATATTAGTAGACGTATTTGGATATATTCTAAATATAGTAAATTTCTCTCTTGTTCTTATAATTGGGAAACTATTTTATAAAGCTATTCAATAATAAAGAATTTTAAACACCAAGCTTAGCCTTAAGCATTACCTATCATGAGATATAACTCAATCTTTCTATGAGAGAAATATAACAGAGCTACCAATTAACATACATATGAGCCTTCAAGGCCTTCTTTCTCTCTCTTACTTTTTCTTAAATAAAGCCAGTCTTAGGTAAATTCCTACACAAAATATATTTACTAGGAAATTTTATATTATCAGATGATATTTAAACTAACAAATAGAAGACAATACAAATTATTATATAAATATAGATATATACTGAAATCTGTATATTTAAAAATTATTTAAGAATCAGCTAACATCTGACCGGGCGCAGTGGCTCATGCCTGTAATCTCAGCACTTTGGGAAGCCAAGGCGGGTGGATCACGAGGTCAAAAGATCGAGACCATCCTGGTCAACATGGTGAATCCTCGTCTCTACTAAAAATACAAAAAATTAGCTGGGCATGGTGGCACGTGCCTGTAATCCCAGCTACTCAGGAGGCTGAGGCAGGAGAATTGCCTGAATCCAGGAGGCGGAGGCTGCGGTGAGCCGAGATCACACCATTGCACTCCAGCCTGGGTAACAAGAGCGAAACTCCATCTCAAAAAAAAAAAAAAAAAAAAAAAAAAAAAAGAATCAGCTAACATCTAACTTATGAAGATGGCAGATATCTTTATCCTCAAGCAACATACAACTTCAGTGACAAAAATAACTAATCTACCTCAATTATACCTATAAGAGGTTTTTAACAATATATCAGTATAAATTTAAAACATGGAGATACAAAATGCAGAGCAATTACAAAACAAATTCTGTCAAATTTTAATTACTAAATCTATTGCTTTAGCCATTAGCATTTGAGAAATTTTAAAAAAGTTACTTCATATTATATGAATGCAAATACAGTGAATGTATAGTAAAGTCCTTCAGAAAGGCATTCAAGCTCTTGGCAACTCAGATGGACTATATACCTATCCAGAGGGCTACAAGTATTGATAGTTTAAGTTCCCATCATTTTATGATAATGTTGTAACTGAATTATATTATCAATAACTGCTTGGTAGCTAAACCAGTTGGTCAATAAGCATTTATAGGGTTCTAGAAATGACTAGGTGTTTGATAACAGTAAGATCTAAAAATCATGTTGTAGATATAAATGGACATTGTGAGGCTAAAAAGCTTGAGACTTGTGCTTTCAGAATTGTGTTGACTGCTGTGTACGGCTTCAAAAAAGCCATTACATGTAATGTCTCTAAGGAAAAAGCTGGCTAAAAGGAATAAATTCAAAAGTTGTGTTAATAATGGTGCTGAGTTAAAAGACACATTACGTTCCTATATTAAATTTATCCCAGTTGAGACCTGACAGCAATCTTTTGAATGGACCTTATGTGATGATATACTTTGAACTGTGCTGTATGCACAAGAATATAAATCAAGTAGATCTGTATTTGTCAAAATGCATGTTAAGTATCTAAATGTAGAAACATGCTTCATAACTGATCTGATGATAGGACCAACTTTTCTTCAGACTACCTGTTTTTTCAAATGTCTAATTCACTATATAAAACAGTTAAAATTAATGTAAAGAGCAGACATACTTTTTTTTTTTTAAGACAGGGTTTCACCGTGTTGGTCAGGCTGGTCTTGAACTCCCGACCTCAGGTGATCCGCCCGCCTTGGCCTCCAAAGTGCTTGGATTACAGGCGTGAGCCACTACGCCCGGCCAAGAGCAGACATACTTACTTTAGCAGCTTTCAAAATAGAGTTAGGAGAATTCAGACCAACAAGTTGGCCAAGAACATATTTCATTTCTTCAGTGGTTCCCTTGGCTATTTGTTTACCTGTAAAATAAATCAATAATACACTAGTACCAATAAGAAAAATAATATACGTCCATTATAAATATACATTTTGATTCACAGCATTAGTGACACACTGATTATACCCCTTATCTAGAATAAGTAAAAATGAATACCAGAAGTAAAGAAAAAAGTTTATTTACTTTTTATAATAATGGAACTTCCTTAAGGAAAGAGGTAGGCTGACCAAGAGTAGCCAATTCAGATTCTGTTTCTGTTATATAAATAGGTAACAGACTGTTTATATTAGTAATCTAGTAATAAACAAAGTTTTAAAGTAGTACCTGGATGAGTTTGAATTTGAACGTATGGATGAGCCAGAAGCTCAGGAATGGATATCCTCTGTTTAGGGTCCCTTATTAAACAACACTATAAAAACAAAAAAAATTTTAAGAAAAACAAAGCAGGTTTTCACATATGATATTGATGAAGTATTTTTCCAGATTATATTATAAAAGTTGCTTTTTAGATATCCCATTCAAATGATGACAAGATTATTTCTCCCAAGGCACTTCTGCAAAATCTCCAAGTATTTACAAGCTTTAAAACATCTTCAAAGTAAAAAACTAATACAGTTAGCAATTCCTTTGAATAGAATAGTTATATCTAAGCCAGTTACATAATTCCAATCATTTCAGCTATTTCTTTTAAGTAAATAATTAGTTATATGAAATTAACATTACCTTTAACACATCTTGAAGATCTATCTCTGGAATATCAGGAAATTCAATTTCATGATTAGGATCAATTATGGCATGCAATTTAGAAATCTGATTAATTATATGCTGAAAGGGTGTCTTCCCATAAGTCATATAGTATAAAATACATCCTAAGGACCAAACATCACTTTTGGGGCTTATCTAAGAAAAAACAAACACAAAAAAGTTGCTGTTATTTTAATGTAAAATGTAAAAACACACATATGAAATATATATATATATTTAAAATCATAATTAAATCTCCATGAATGCCTGAGTACTACATTATGTTAATATGACAAAACATCTTTTACTAGTTTTCATTTCAGTTGGTTTTTCTATCAACAGAGTTTCACTTTAAATACTTCTATAACCTCATAATTAAAATATTTCAATTAAGACAAAATATTAAATTCTTTCCAACCTGGGAAAATAAAAAACTAAAAAATATAACTATGAGTTTTAAGGTTACTTGTTTTCCCCAGAATTATTAGAAGTTCAAAGTATGTATACAGTTTTAATGGTTGTTTAAATTATGCAACCCTTCAGACCTTTGGAAATAATAAATAAATAATACAACTTTAAATCCAAGTACATATACTATAGAGCTATGCTGAGCTTGTATCCTGGTCTTGTTAGTAACTGGTAGTACTATGTGTATATTTCCTCACTTCTGATACAGAAATAATAAAAGTACACTGTCATGGGCATTAAATGATAAACCATAAATATGGTTAATCATAGGGAAAAGTTTCTGGTTATCGTAAGTACTCAAGTTGTAAAGCAAATGAAAATAGAATTGATAAATGAAGTCAAGAACTGTGTATTTAAGATGAACAAAACCGCAGAAAGTCTAATAAAAAAACATAACAAATTTAAGTTTTAGGAGTGGAGGCTAAACAAATACAAAAATAATTTTATGAAAACATTTGGCAAAATTTTATGCCAGTTATTTCAATAACATTTAAAAGCTAGATTTTCTAAAACAGAAAATGTAATTTAGTAAATAAAAACACATTTATCAAGTAATGATTCTAAGCTGAATAAACGTGCTAAGTACCTTATATATTCTTTCCCATTTTATCCTCCATTTATTTTACAATAGGCACTGTCTATAAACCTAATTTAGAGACAGGCAAACTAGGCAAGTTAAGTCACTTGGCCATAGACAGTTAATGAAGAGGCAGATCTACGACTTGAATGGATGTAGGTCCCTGGGACAATGTGTGCTTGCACCCACTTGTTACACTGATGTAGAGCAAGAAGGATTAACCTGGGAGCCCAAGACATCACAGGAGCACTCATGAGGCTAACACAAAGCTCACTGAGGTAGTGAAATAAAGTAAGTGAAAAAGTAGCCAGTGGAAGGCCAGAAAAAAATTACATTCTCCAGGTGTACTTGGAAATGTAGAATTCACAAATGAGTAAGTGGTAAAAAATAAAACATGAGAACTGGAAACGAAAAAAACCAGCAATGTCTCTGTAATGGCCTAAAAAGTTTTAGAACTTAAAGAAATTGTTATCTGGTAAGTTTATGCAGAAAACAGTGCAGATAAATGGGATGTAAATAATCTTTACAGTACCTTTGACTTAGATTTCCCATTCTCTCTGGAGGAAGACATATCTTTGATCGCTTCTGGTGGCATATAATTAACTGTGCCAACCTATTTGCCAAGTGAGAGAAAACACAAATCAATGAAAACACTTCATTCTGCTTTAGATTCTTAAGAATACAAATGACAGATCCTTGGAAACCATATCCTTGCAAACTTCAAATAACTGCCGACAATGTTAACATATATATGAAATTTCTTCAGAACTGCGGCAAAATGAGTTGGGTTCCTAATCAGCAAAGTGACTCCTTTCAGAATGCTGTCTTCTTCTATGATTATGGTGGGCAGCTAGTCAAGTCTACCCTAAAAACTGTCCCTGCTAAAATCCTATTATTGACCATAAACTTTGAGGCCATCAAGGGACTTACCATTCGTTTCCATGTTGTAACATACTTAACTTTAAAAAAGTGTATTTTTTAAATAAGCCAGTATATAAACAAAAAGGCCACTTAGGTTTGTCTGGCAGCAGTGCTCCGAGTTTCTACAGTAGGATAGGCCAACCTTACAATGGACTCATTTTATTCTAAAACAAATGGTTTGTTCTCAAACACAGACTATCTCTACTTTAGGGCTTTGACCTGGAAGATATTGTCAGGCTGATTTACAACTCATTGTTCTCCCATACTTTTGACACAAAGAGACATGACTATCAAATAGAATTGTTTGAAGGACATGTTGTCCATCGAATCCTCCCAACAAAGTCTAGTTTTACTCCTGGGATTTACGTGGACTCACATCAAAAACCTGTAAACATAGAACACAACATCTTGGTTCCAAGCAAGAAAATTTTTTAGATATACTTTGGTGCCATTGCTTTAGTTTTTATAGAACAACTTCTTTAAGTGTGCTGTTGCAATACCTATTATTAAAATGTTGCTTATAATACTTAGGGCATTTACAATATGAAGTGCCATTTAAGAATTTTTTTTTTCTTCTAATTTCAGTGATTGGAAAAGGTCTGCTTCTCAGGAAGAATAAAAATAATCTTATTTTTATTAAAATAACCTATTTTAATTTTTATAAAAATAACCTCAAAGGCAATGAAAAACATGTAACTGCAATTCCCTCTTTGTTTTCAACAAGGAAACTGAGCCAAATTTTCAGGTCAATTTTTTATTACAACCAAATGATTTCCAAGGAAGGTATTACTGTTTCTCTACTTCAGCTATAGGAAAACGATTCATAATTGCTAGAGATAGTCATATTTGATTTTAACTTTCTATTCAAATTATAATGATCATGGTTCCTATTTTAAAATCTATTCTTATTAAAAGACTTCAAATCCTTTGATTAAAAATATAACACTCATTTGCAAAATAATACTTTACAGGTGAAAAAAGAATTGAAGTCTACTATGAGATAACCAACCATTAAAAGTCTTACCTGAGAATCTTTAACAATACTTGTTGTATCTGGTTGCATTTGATTCGCGATCCCAAAATCAATTAGCTTTAACATTCCATCCACTATCAGAAAGTTAGCTGGTTTAAGATCACTGTGAACAATGCCTTTAAAATAAAAATCCACTATAATATTAAACAGTGTAAAACATTCTAAGGACCAAAAAACTCACAACTTACAGGTCAAGCTGTATTTATTCCTTCAATTAGTGATTCCAAGTCAATATTCATTTTTGTATATATTCTGCAAACATTTACATACCAATTGTTATGTGCCAGGTACTATTCTAAGTTTGTAGTTTATACAGTACTGACTCATTTAATCCTCACAACAGTGTTGAAGTATTAACATCTTCCCCATTGTAAGGCAAGGAAACCAAGGCAATGAGAGTTTAATTAACTTGCACAAGGTCACACAGCGTAAGTGACAGTGCCATGAGTTGAAGCCAGACAGTCTGGCTTCAGAATCTATCCTCTTAACCACTGTGATTCACTGCCCACTAGAGAGCCTCATAAATTATACTACCACACAGTAAGACCCTAATGCTCCTGACATCTCCATCCCTATAGCCCTAATCTTGATCACTGAATTATCTTTTAACTTATAGAAAGAGAGATACAAGGAGGAGATGTTACAATTAACTAGGATAACCATTATTTAAAACAACAACAACAGGGTAAGGCAGAGAATAGCCCTAAAAAGAACCAAGGACAAGTAAAAACCAACCCAGAAGTAGGCCTAACAGTAAAAAACAAAACAAACAAACAAAAAACCCAGCTCTCACACAGGACATACAATACAAAATGATTAGGAGAATGAGTAAAATAAACATCTCATATTTTTAGGATGCCTGAACCCCAAAGTCTCAGTTCTGCTATAATCTAATATTTGGAAATAAGGATGACAGACTATATTAATACTGAGAAAAATACATTTTGTATTACAGACGTAAGAATTTGAGTGTTCACGTCCTATATCCTTTGGGTTAACAGTGTTTTAAGAAATGGTTTTATACCTTCATCTTTAAAAGATGCCAATAACCAACACCTTAAAGTTGTAAGTGTATTTCTCTAAGATGACACTATTAACAAATATTTTAACCTTCCCACAAATATAAAAAAGCCTTTAAATACCATGTTGATGGATTGTGTGAACTGCCTCTAACATATTTTTCCAGTAACTCTTGCGTTCCCATGGGTCAATGGATTTTTTCTTTTTAAGCCAACTATTAAGATCAATATTTCCACACTCCATTACCATGTAGATGTACTGGTCTGTGATTTCACTGCAATTAAACAAATAAAAGCAGCAAAACAATAAATGGCAAGGTTACATTAAAATTCACTAAATATTTACCTGAAGAATTACGACAAAAGTTTTCTTTCTAAATTTAAAAAGAATTCTTACTAATCATAAAGCCGGATGATCTTATCACTGTGTTGTTGTAGTTTATTCAAATACGCTATTTCATTCCGGTAACTATCAAGAGTTTGGTTATCTGCTTCTTCTAAGTTCACATATTTTATAGCATATATCTGTTTCTTTTCATTCAACACCTGAAATACCTATACAGTAGAACAAAGAGAAGTTTAGAATACACTACTTATACACTGTTGCAATGATTCTAAATTTATGAGAATTTTAGGTTGCTAGAAAATTCTGAAGGAAATACTGACATGAACAATTAAAAGTTTCTAAGCCTATTTTGAGTTTAGAAGGAAGAGAATTAATTCTGACTGGAGAGTAACAGTCTATTTCCAATGACCTATGATGATGGACATTCAATAATTTAAGGTATAAATCTAAGTTTTTGTATCAACATGTAAGAAAAATAATTTAAATTTCATATATAAAACAATCTGTGGGATGCCCTAACCAGGGAAACAGCATAAAGAAAAAGACATTCCAAAATGTTAAGGACAAGCCTGGTCAGTGGTGTGCTCCTTAAATCCCAACTACTCAGAAGGCTGAGGTGGGAGAATCGCTTGAGCCCCAGAGTTTGAGTCCAGCCTTGGCAAAATAGTGAAACACTGTCTCAAGGAAAAAAAAAAAGCGAAGGACGACTAAAGGTTATGATAGAGTCAATTCAATTCACAGATGATGTTTTCTCCATTGTGCCTGGATTTAGCAATTTCATTCATGTGATACAGAATATTAAAAAATATATACTAAACATAAGCTATCAGTATATCCAGTTGTGAAAAGCAGAGTAGGTCCGATTTTCAAAGTCAAATTGGCAGGAACAAGATGTTCTTGTATGTTGTCAGGATCTCTGAGGTTAAAGTCCAATTGCTCTGGCTATAATGAACAGTCAATTTCTAAGTAACATTTATAGCACAGATAACATTTTTAAAAATAAAAAACACTGCAAATGTAGCTTTCAGCAAATATGCAACAGGGATGGTGCTTTTAAAACTCAATTCAAATACAAAATGCCAGTGTATAAGAAAAACTATATTCATATAACCCCTTTGACATATTTAAGTAAAAATTCATTTAACCTTGAACATCCAGCAGATACAGGGAAGGAATAAGAAAAGAGCCCACGCGTTCATGAGGTGGATGTGCTAAAACTGCACTAACAAGGAAAATCTATCAGGCCCTTCAGGTATAGCTTGCTTTTAATTTTTAAGTATAAGACTCTAATGAAGTATTACTGGTTTTAGTTCGATACACAGCAAATTAGAGGGGGATGGGGCATAAGAGGAAGAAGAAAATAACAATAAAACAGATAGGAATTTAAAAACAGCAGCATAAAGCCATTTTGTAAAAGGTAAACCACCTCATAAACCCATGATCCTGAATCTAATGGCTAATGTCTTATTTGTATTTTCTGGTGGTATATCTGTACAATGAAATAGCTTTGTATCATAAAAAGATAGAAATTAAAGATAAGAAGGACTAAAATTTAAAGATGAAAGACCAGAGAGAAATACCTGAATTGGAGCTCCAGCTTTAACCTTATCAGCAACCTAACTTTGGGCAAGTTCCTTAACCTCTCAAAAATCAAATGCTGTTAGTAGTACCTACTGCACAGGGTTGGAAGGATGACTCAAATGACTGATGTCTGCAGAGTGTTCTGCAATGTGTATGAAGTGAAGCAAATGTGAGCTACCATCACTAAAGACATTCAGGACAGAATAAAGTGGACCTTTTAAAACATGTTAAAATTATCAGATATATCAGAAAAAAGCATACAGGATATTAAAGCTATTTATGTAATAAGATCTTTTAGTGGACAAATAAAAACTTTTAAATTAACTTTTTGCACGAATGAGTTTATTATTGCCCCCACTGTCCCTGTTCTGGCAAAATTCTTGCAATCTGGATTAGGTTAGCCTTATTTCAGTTTCATAGAGATAATATCAAGTGATGATTTGCTAGTTTTGTGAGAAGTTACCAGTATCTTGACCATGCTCATTAACCCCATGACTGTTCTAGATACTCTTAATAGCCTCCTTAAATATTGCTCACTGCCTAAACTCTGAAACAGGCAGAGCACAAATTGTATTAGTTTTATAAAGCATGTTACTATCTTTTTCTCTGAGGCATTTGATTTTTTCAAGTCTATTGTAATTAACTTAAATCACAGTTAAATTAATTCAGAAAATATGGGTCAGTCATAGCTTTATCACTTGGCCCTTGACTTAAATAAGCTTACATCTTCATTATACTCTAAGGAAAAAATGTTCAAAATGCCATTAAGACTATTCTACATTCTCTGAAAACATATCACTAAATAAATACCTCCATTAAGTGTAAATACTTTGGTACTACTAAAATACAGCCAAATAACAAATAAATAATAAATATTAACCAAGTAATTTCTATTAAAGCAGGTAGGTAATTCAAATAGATTGATAAAAGGAAATGTATAATAAAACCAGTATTTATTGAAGACTTGATACACATGTTAATGTACATACCTTATCTTTAATAAGTTAGTAAGAAGCCTTATGCAAGTCTAATTACTGTTAGCTGGATTAGGAAATTACAGTAAAACTTAAAATCAGTCAAACAGTGTTTGTTTAATGTATCATCCTTAACAACTTATAATAGCAAAACAGCTGAAGACGGAGAGTTTACTCATTCAACTATTAAATTCAGTCCCTGTCTGTTCTAGGTACTGTTCTAGGTACTGGGACTATTATCATTGAGCAAATCAGACAAACATCCCTATCTTCATGGAGCTCACATACATTCAAGTGCAGGCGGACACAAACAGCAAACCAAATAAGTAAATTACAGAACATGTTAGAAGGTAAGATACTGAGAAAAACAAAACAGGAGGGGAATAGAGAACATCAGTGATTGGAAGGTGGGACTTGCAGTTTCAGTGTGTGGGCAAGTTAAGTCCTAACTCAGAAAACACATGAGGATATCTGGAGGAAAACAGGATGTAATGTTAAAATAGACCAGGAGGAGGGCTGGGTGCAGTGCCGTAATCCCAGCACTTTGGGAGGTGAGGTGGGAGAATCACAAGGTCAGGAGTTCAAGACCGGCCTGGCCAACATGGCGAAACCCCTTTTCTACAAAAAATACCAAAAATTAGCTGGGCATACTGGCAGGTGTCTGTAATCCCAGCTACTCAGGAAGCTGAGGCAGGAGAATCAATTGAATCTAGGAGGTGAAAGTTGCAGTGAGCCAAGATTGTGCCACTGCACTCCAGCCCAGGCGACAGAGTGAGATTCCTTCTCAAAAAAAAAAAAAAAAAAAAAAAGATCAGGAGGAACTGAAATAAGGTAAACACAGAAAGACGAATACCTCATGTTCTCACTTATATGTGAAATCTAAAACAATTAAACTCACAGAAGCAGAGCTTATATCACCTTTGACAATGGTGGTTACCAAAGGCTGGAGGTTGAGGGAAATAGCAAGATGTTGGTGAAGGGATACAAAGCCTCAAATAGGAGAAACAAGTTCGACTTTTTTAAAAGATCATTAGCATAGCAAGATTAATATGACAGTTGGATATTATATATTTCAATATTGCAAAAAGAGTCAATTTCTAATGTTCTCCTCACAAAAAAAAATTTGAGGCAATAGATGTTAATTAGCTTAATCATTCCACATTGTATTAAAACATCATAATACCACCTTGTACCCCACAAAAATATACAACTATAATTTGTCAATATAAAATTTAAAAAAAGCAGACCAGGAAGGCAAAGACTGAGTTAATGAAATCCTTTAGGAGGCTATTAAAATAATTTAGGTAAAATACAAAAGTTGCCCTGATCAAAGCAATAACGCTGGAGATGATGAGAAATACATTCTGGAGATACTTCGAAGTAGAACCAACAAGAATTGCTAATTGGCTAGATGTGTGTAAGAGAATGAGACACATCATTTTTTTTGTCAATCAGTTGCAAGGATGAAGTTGCCATTTACTGAAATGGGAAAAGCTATGGAGCAAGAGTTGTGTTTGGACATACTGTTTTAAATGCCTAGCAGACACCAAGAAGAGAATAAACAGTCAAGTTGAATATACAACTCTGGAATTCAAAGGTGAGGTATTAGGTGGAAATACAAGTTTGGGAACTGTCAGCATATACTTGGTATTTGAAACCTCAAGATTGAAAGAGAACACCAACGGAGTGAGTTTAAGATGAAAGAGGCTGGGTGTGGTGGCTCACACCTATAATCTCAGCACCTTGTGAAGCTGAAGCGGGTGGATCACAAGGTCAGGAGACGGAGACCATCCTGGCCAACATGGTGAAACCCCTTCTCAACCAAAATTACAAAAATTAGCTGGGCATGGTGGTGCGTGCTTGTAATCCCAGCTACTTGGAAGGCTAAGGCAGAAGAATCGCTTGAACCAGGGAGTTGGAGGTTGCAGTGAGCTGAGATCGCGTCACCGTACTCCAGCCTGGGTGACAGAGTGAGACTCAGTGTCAAAAAAAGAAAAGAAAAGAAAAAGATGAATGAGGACTAAGCCCTGGAGCACGGCTTCACTGAGATTCAGAAACATGAGGAAGACAGTAGGTATGCCCAGTTTGAGAAGGGAAAAAAACACGAACCAAGTGGGGAAGAAAACCTAAATGAGAAAAAAAAAAAAATCAGCTGTCCCAAATGCTAGATATTCCAAAATCTAAGCTAAGAATTAGATTTGGCAAAAACGTGGGGTTCATTAGTGGTCTTGATTACAGTTATTCTGGTGAGTGATGAAGGCAAAAATCTAACAGAAGTAGATTTAATTGAATGACAAAGATTGTAAGTTTAGGTCATGCCTAAGATGTCCTCTATCCAGAGATGTAGAAAAGATATAAATTTAGAACTCAGGTAAATTTAGCAAATAATCTAATTTCAGAAACTCATTTGTTACTGAATTCTGTTTCTGAAACGAAAAGCTCAAAACAAAACAAATCCATTAGTGATAATCCTTGCTGAATGATTCTAAATATATTACATCACATTCTCACTCAGAAATTTCTGGTTATTTTGTGGTAATACATAGCGGTCATTTGGTACCCCATGTCAATATTTTTATTATTAAAGAAGAAATAGGGAAGCATAGGACACTGAAAGGAAAGGCAGAAGAATGGGAATAAAGAGATCTAAAGAGAGTATGTCTCATGTGAGGGAGGGTGAGGGAAGAGAAGGGGAGGTGTTAAGATGGCTTTTTGGCTGAAGGGCAACATGGCCCCTAAAAGTTAAGGAAAAGCTGCCCTTACAGGTAAAAAGACCAAAAAACCCAGAAAGTTTAAAATATTTCTATTTATTTTGTAAATATTTAAGATACTTACCTTACTTGAACCTCCACGTCCTATCTGCTTTAATATGGAATAAATTTTTCCTTTGACTGAAATGCATTCATTTGTTGAAGAGGATGCTAACACCTAAATAAGTAAAATATATAAATAAAAGTTCAAAATATATGCCTAAGAAACTAGCTTACCTTTGGTACAGTCAACTGCTTCCCATTTTGAAATTATCTTAAATCTTAAGTAGAAATGTTACAATATTTTTAAAAGGACTTGCTCTACATACTTTAACCAAAGAGAAAAACCTTAAAAAATAATATAGACAAACTTCCAAGGTCTCCCCCTCCCTTTAACTGGTTTTGACTTAAAAAGAAAATTCTTAAGGAGAAAAAAACACTCAGTATGCAATCTGCAAACTTACAAGCTTTAAAAATATATATACATATATTAAAAAATTAATTTTTCATTTTCTATCTTTTCCCCTATACCTCTTTACTTTCATATGTGCATATACACACACATAATTGTATCTATATATTGTTTTTCTGAGACAGGGTCTCACTATGTCTCCCAACTGATGTGCAGTGGCGTGATCTCACCTCACCACTCCCTCTGCCTCCCAGGCTCAAGAGATTCTCCTGCCTCACCTTCCCAAGTAGGTGAGATTACAGGCGTGCCGCTGCTGTCAGCTATATCTGTATTCTTCTTTCTCATTTAGTGTTAGATTGTAAAAGAAGCAATGTGCTAAAGGTATTAAGAGCTTCAGAGTCAATCAAACAAATGCACACTTCAGCAACGTCCTTGATATGGTTTGGATTTGTACCCCTACTCAAATTTCATGTGGAATTGTAATTCCCAATGTTGGAGGTGGAACCTGGTGAGAGGTGACTGAATCATGGGGGTAGATTTCCCCCTCAGTGCTTCTCTGAGAGTTCTCAAGAGATTTGGTGGTTTAAAAGTCTGTGGTACCTCCCCCCACTCTCTCGCTTCCTCTTGCTCCAGCCATGTGAAGTGCCTAGCTCCCCTTCACCTTCGGCCATGATTGAAAGTTTCCTGAGGCCTCCCCAGAAGCCAAGCAGATTGCCAGCATCATGCCTCCAGGACAGCCTGAGAAACCATTAGCCAGTTCAACCTCTTTTCTTTATAAATTAGTCTCTGGTATTTTTTTTTTAATTAGCAGTATGAGAACTGATTGATAAAGCCCCCCACTTTCTGCTGAGTGATGTTCAAGTTATTTAATTTTTTAGAACCTCAGCATCTTCCCCAGCAAACTTTTCAGTTGATGTACTATACAAACTTGCTTCATCATCCCTTCCCTTATACTGGAGAATCTCTCTGTGTACCTATAAATGCTTTGAACAGATGGAGTGCTGAGAGGACTTATTCTGAGCTGATAAAGAAGTTGCAACAAAAAGAGCTTCTGATTAGCTGATTAACCAAGTTGAAACAAGGTCTGAATAAACCTCAATTTAACTAAGGTCTGCTTTAGGTTCCAAATGGTAGAATCTCTCATGTAATCTTCTATTTTAAAAAAAAGATAAATATTCTAATTTTCTCACCTCTAGGATTGAGATACACTGTTGAGTCAATATATATTTATTTCCTGTAAGAAAGTATTGGGCTTCTAAACGTGTATGTATTGTAATTTCATCAAGGTTCCCCCCTTCCTTTTATGCCTCCTCTCTCATCTTCATTTCATATTTCAAACTGTGAATGTTTCTGAGGGAAGAAAGCAGTTCACCGTCCTTTCCCCATGGCTGCTGACAGTTTTTAGAATAAAATAATTCCATCTTATTTCTGATTTAACACTAATGTGAACTCCAGTTTCCTACACAGGACATCCCACATCCCCCTTAGTCTGTCCTTACTGTGGCCAGAGTTTCCAAAATGCAATTTGGGTCATTTCAGTTCTCTGCTTCAACCTCTTCCAAAGCTTCCCACCCTCTTAGGGTAAAACTTAAGGGTCCAGCATACCTTGGGCCTCACCCCTTCCCCTTCGTAAGCTGCAGCCACACTGTGGCCTCATTTCACTCTGTCAGCAGAGTGAACACAGCTGGGACAGGACTGATTCCTGTCCATGCTCAAGGCCACTTGAAGCTGCTCCAGAAATTCAGGCTTTGGACAGCATGACCTTAGCGCACCCATTCCCTGGATGGGAGCCAAACAATCTAGACATCTCACAAGAGACCTGCAGAGATGTAAGAACATGCCCACCTCCTGTGTTGGCAGAGGAGTGACTCAGCTGGCTGGAGCACAGTGGCCAAGAGGGTCAGATAATCTTGCTGTATTTCCTCACCCTGACCAGCCTTTGCTCTAAAACAGGGGACCTGGTCATAGGTCAAAAAACAATCATCACAAATTCATCCCACATCGGGAAAGGGACCAGATGCATATCCTGCTGACAGCGGCCAAGAGCCTGGCTGGTCTATATGTCTAACGGGCAGTGCATGGTGATTGGACTAAGGTTGCTTAGTGTAAAGAAGTGGAGGTGTGGGGAACTGTAGAAGATTGGTGTTTGTTTACTTCTCTGATCAACAGTCTCCCCTACCCCTACTCCCATCATATACACACAAAAGAAAATAAAGAAAAAGAAAAAGAAAAAGCAAACTTAAAATAAAAAATAAATAAATAAAAACACTCTCCTGACACTGGCCTCTTCTAGAAGGCTCCACCAAGCCCTTCCACTTATTATCTGTGACTTGTCTTCTAGACTGCAAATCGAACAGGGCCTGACACTAGTAACAGCTAAATACATGTGTTTTGAACCAATGCATGAACAAACTTGAGCATTTTTCCTTTGTAATTTATTATATTGTTTCAATCCTCAAAACGCTGTCACCTCTTTCCAGTTAGTATCTACTGTCAGCTCATTGTTTTGTTCATTATTCTTTCAAATTATGCAAATTATTCGTAACACAAATTACCACTTTAACCATTTTTAAGTACAATTCAGTGGCATTAAGTACACTCAGTATGTGATGATGAAAAAGTTCGGATGGTGGCACAAATACCACCACTGAAACTCTATATCCATTAAACAGCAACTCACAACTCACCATTTCTCTCTCTCTCTTTCCTTATAACTACTGTTCTTATTCTGTCAACTAATTTTATCAGTTGACTTTTATAGTTAATTACTCATGGGTTTTCTGTTTAAATAACAATTCCTGCTAGCATTTCTGATTTACTAAGTGTCATGCTCTGTATTAAGAGTTACATGTATATCAACTAATTTAATCTTTACAACCATCCCTGAAGTAGTTAGCTTTATTAATTTTATAGATGATGAAACAGGCACAGAAAGTTTAGGTAACTTGTAAAAGACCACATAGACCATAAGCAGTGAGGCCAAAATTCATGCCCAGTGTCTTGAAGGTCCATGTTTTCTACCAGTATTGAGCCGCCTCTAGGACAGTTATTAGAAACTAACTTTTGCCTCATTAGCAAAAAATCTTTCTTCTTATAGTTATTACTATAATACATTCTAGCAGCACCTCATATTGCTATTCTGATATTTTGAAAATGTACATTTCCAAATGAATTGTACACTAACAAATAAAATGAAGCTGCTCACTACCAGCTGATATAAACACAACAAAAAGTAACCCTGGCTGGGCAGGGTGGCTCATGCCTGCAATCCCAGAATTTTGGGAGTCCGAGGTGGATGGATGGCTTGAGGCCAGGCGTTTGAGATCAGCCTAGGCAATATGATAAAACCCTGTCTCTACCAAAAATACAAAAATCAGCCAGGTTTAGTGGTGCATGCCTGTAATCCTAGCTACTCAGGAGGCTAAGGAACAAGAATCACTTGAACATGGGAGGTGGAAGTTGTAGTGAGCTGAGATCGCACCATTGCACTCCAGCCTGGTCAACAGAGCAAGACTCCGTCTCAAAAAAAAAAATTAAAATAAAAACTAACCTTTATTATAAAAAAAATTTTAACCAGCTATTTAACTGTATTCTTTGGCCTAGTTAAGGAGAGTAGCTTCATTAGCTTCCTCAGTAACAAATCTCTCAAAGCCACAAGGCACACTCTTAATAGGATATCAGAAAAGTTTTGACTAGTGGATTTAAGAATGGCCAAGTTCTTAAGACCTTTCCTGACCACTAGATGCTATAAAAATAAAATCTGTAAAACTGATTCAAACCTGTAAAGTTTGAAGCGGAGTAGCAGGTATTTGCTGCTGTTGCTGCTGGAAACAGACAGGTTGGCCATATGGTGTTGACAACTGACAAGCAGGTGGAAAGTCGTTCTTTATAACTGGAGTTCTAAAACTGGGAAAGATTTGTTTTTAATTTAAAACATTACAATTTAACAAACAAGATTCTCATTCAGTTTTCATTTATTTTAAAAGGCTAATATAAACTTAAAAGTGTTATATCAAACAGAACCCAACTTAGTTTTCATAATATAGCTGATATTTATTTCAGATATGGCACCACCAGATATTTAATTTTGGGGAATTCTTTCTGAAAGTAAGTATTTGTATGCAGAAAAGAAATCCTTGTTTGTAAGATAAAGAAGATGGTATTAAAATACAAAGTAGTTAGGGTTATTTTATATGAATTTAGCAAATGTCAGCTTATGGCCAGTCATAGATTTTATGAGTTTTTTTTTTAAAAACAATAATGTTCTATATGGCCTGCTAGAAATATCGGAAAGCCAATTACATCAGAGGAGTTTGGCCTTTGAGCTTAAATGTGTTCAGTATACATTTGTGCTTTGTTTGCCTTGTTTGCTGTTAATGTATCCTCAACACCTAGAACACTGCTTGGCACGAAAGAGCTCCAATAATATTTGTTAACAATAACTAACCTAGTATCACAAATCTATTATCACTATTTTAGTTAGCAATAATTCTTTAAAATATTCTACATATAATAAAATGAGGCAATATATGATAAAACTATATTAAGTAGGTAAGAGGCTAGGTTATAAAATCTTTTAAGGCCAGTTCTAATTAAGATCAAAGATTATATTATGAAAATGAAATGCAAAAGATGACATGGACTTAAGCTATCCCCTAAGACATTAAAGATATAGCCATTAGTTGATGGTTATAATGTATCCAATGCCTTTATTTCCTTTCTCTGAAACGGCATTCATTTTCTTTTGTAGTATCCCCTGTGTTCCCTGTCAATCAGCACACTGATTGTCCAACTTCTTCACTCATCCATCATTCCTATCCTCAAGTACTATACCTTTGAATACCCCCAGAACTACACGAACTGTAGAACTGTAACAACCAACCTCTTCCAGAAGCTATCACTTTCCAATTAACACCCCTTTTGTTAAAAAAAAAAAAAAATTCATCTCCCCTTTATCCACTCTAAGAATGCTCATCTTTAAAATCTTTCTCTGAGTGGAAATATATGTATGGCAATACAAGATTATCAAGAAGTTTTGCATCCTTAAAGAGTATTTATAGGTTGTTGGTATAGATTTCAAAATGACAGAGACTACATTCACAACAATACTTTAAAATATGCATTATTACACCACTTTTCCCTTCCTGTTTTACAGATGAAAACACTGATACTGAGAAAATAATATCAAGTTGGAAAATCTTTAAACTAAAAGAGCAGGATTTAATCCCAGATTTATTTGGCCCAGAAGCCCATCTTAATTCTAGCATACCACCCCGCCAATCAAGCAAGGGGCCCAAAGTAATTACCAGCTCATGTAATCATCCAAGGCATTGCTGCTTGGTGTCTTACAAATAGATTTTGGATCAAACCATTTATAAGCTGACATTGGTGGTGACTGTTTTGAAACTGAAAAGACAGGTTGCTCAAAAGTGGTATGTTTCTGTTAAAATAAAATAATACTATGGTTTAGAGTTTTTAAATTGTTGCCTGTTCAACAGTTTTTACAAATATTGTAAATTTTAAAATAATAACATATAATGTACAAAAGCACATTAAAACAGGTAGGTGCATATATATATATATATTTATATTTATTTCAGACTTTCAGTAATTTTTTAGTATATTATTTTACTCCAAATTCTTAGGCCTAGTAAACTCTGCTCCAACTGATGACAAGTACAAGGAAGGCACACAAATTGTTCAAAACACAATTTAACATTCTCCACCATCAGAGCTATTTTAACAGGTAGTAAATTCTTATAATCTATAGTAGCCTGTGCTTCTGAAAATCAGCCTTCTTTAATCAATAAAACTATATTCCCTTTTCCTCAAATGTAGCCAAATACTAATTACTTAGCAAAACGTGGAATGACAAATGCCTATCTTGTGTCCTCCTTAAGAAGAGACAGAACCTGTAGAAATTCTTTCTCCAAAAGCATTGTTGAAAAAAAAAAAAAGAACCTATAGAATTCATCCTGTACAAACCCCCAATGACAAAGGAACATCCACTGCGGCAGAGAACAGCAAATTACAAGCTCAGGCTCAATCTGGCCTGCTGCCTGCCTATTTTTGTAAACAAAGTGTTATTAGAACATGGCTATGCCAATCTGTTTATATATTGTCTATGGCTTTTATTTTCATGCTGTAATGGCAGAAGTGAAAAGCTGCATACAGACTAGCCTATGGCCTGCAAAGCCGAGTAAGTCTTTATAGAATTTTGCTAATCCGTGCTGTACCACATCTCAATCAAATAGAGAACCACATTTTGTTTGAATACTTTTAGTAACTAAGCACTCACTAGTCTACAGAGGATCACTTCAATTTTGGGAGAGCTTTAGTTATCAGAAAATATTTGCAGATAATTTGGATTAAATTGGTTTCACTATTATAATTTCAAAACACTGGTCCTCATGGTCTTGAGAATTACAACGGCTAAATCTATCCTATTTTCTACATTTCACTCTTGGCCAAGAAATTTTTATTCCAGGTTAAATTCTCCCTCCATTTAAGACTTCCGTGTGTCTGTGCTCGCGTGCAGGCACACACGCATTTTAGGATTAGTGGTAAAGATGTTACTGAGGACTGCTGTAGTAAGATTAATGAGCAAGGAAAATGAAAAAGAGCATGATCATAGAGTGGAATGTTTGCATCTGTGATTTAGGAGGTCAGAATTGAGGCTATAAAGGAGTGAGTAGCTAAAGCAAAATTAAGGAAATGGTCATGAGACAGGAAGAAGTTAGAAATATGAAGGCCAACTGTAGGACTGGTAATACACAGGGGTGTAGAAGCCAACAAAAACATTGGGATCTGGTTGATCCAACCCCTAACAGCTTCAAGGAATGATGAGGAATCTCACTAGGGGATTCAGAGGTGAGAATAAGCCAGAAGCCCCAAAAGAGCAGGCTTTTTGCAAGAAAAGAGAGGAAGAAATGGTTTGGACATAGAATGAGGAGCACACAGCCATAAGGTAAGTGAGAGGTGCAAGAGAACCAATCCTCCCTTGAAGGGGCTGCTGGTCAAGCAATAACCACAAGAAACTGCCTAGATTCTATACTTTTTCTTTCTATGTGTACTATTCAACGATTCTTAGTATATTCACAGTTGTGCAACCATCACCACTATCCAACTTTAGAATATTCTCATCTCCTAAAACGAAACCTCATACCCATTACCAATCACTCTCCACTCTCCACTGCTCCCAGCCCCTGGCAACCACGAATCTACTTTCCACCTCTATGGATTTGCCTATTCTGATCATTTTATTTAAATGAGATTGTACAATATATGGGCTTTTGTGGTGAGCTTCTTTCACTTAGCATGTTGTGAATGTTCATTTATGTTGTAACATGTACTAGTACTTCATTACCATTTATTGTTGATTAACATTCATTGTATTAATGTACCACATTTTGCTTATCCATTCATCAATTGGATATTTTGTTATTTCCACTTTTTGGCAATTATGAAAATACTGCTATGAATATTTATGCACAAATATTTGTGTGGATATATGCTTTCAATTCTCTTGACTACAAACCTAGGAGTGGAAATGCTGGATCATATAACGCGACATTTAACCTTTTGAAGAACTGCCACACGATTGCACCATTTTACATCCCCACTAGCAGCATATGAAGGTTCTAAAATTCTCCACATCCTTGTCAACATTTGTTATTGTCTCTTTAATTACAGCCATCCTAGTGGGTGTGAAGTAGTATCTAATTATGGTTTTGATTTGTATTTCTTCAATGATCCATATGGTTTTCAGTTCCCTTACAATCCTATTAGTGTACAAGTTTCAAACAGAAAAAAAGAGGAGATGCTTGTTTAATACAATCTATGACTCAACCTGTCAGGATCCTTATCATTTAGCATTTGTTACCTGTATCTACAATTTAGCAATCTTACTATAATATTTACCTTTCTCACTTTTATTTTCTCATGAGTATATACTGGAGCTTTCCAGAGATTGTATGACATGTAATAATGAAATAGATTGAATGCAAAAGCAGACATAAGAATTCAGTCTTCTGTTAAGCCAACCGTTAAAAGGAGATTTGCAAAAACTGTAAAACAATGCTACTCTTCTCACTGTAGTTATTTTGTTTCAAAAAATACTTATTTTCATAATAGTGTACTTATATTCACATGAGTTTATCATAGTTACTTTTAATAAACTAATAAATATTTTTCAAATTTCTTGGCTTTATTTCCTAATACAGTAAATAGAAATAAATAAAATCAACATAAACAAAAGCTCTTTACGGGCATTGATAATTAAGAATATAAAAGAACAAAATATTTGAGAACCACTGAATTAGAAAATAAGACCTTTACTGTCTTTATTGCAAGTCACTGAAAAGAAATGGTAAGGAAACTATGGCTCTTTAGGTATCCTACCTGATCATTCCTTCTGAAAAGGCCACCAGGAATGATTATTCAATATGCTACAAATTCATGTATATTGTCTAGAATATATTTTTCTATTTTTATCAGTGAGTATGACCATAAGAAACTGTTAAGTGCTTGAGACAGCACTGCACTAGTTCAGAGATTGGTATACACTTTTCTGCAAAGGACCAGATAGTAAACATTTTTTTTTTTTTGAGACAGAGTTTCGCTCTTGTTACCCAGGCTGGAGTGCAATGGTGCAATCTCGGCTCACCCCAACCTCCGCCTCCTGGGTTCAGGCAATTCTCCTGCCTCAGCCTCCTGAGTAGCTGGGATTACAGGCATGCGCCACCATGCCCAGCTAATTTTTTGTATTTTTAGTAGAGACGGGGTTTCACCATGTTGACCAGGATGGTCTCGATCTCTTGACCTCGTGATCCACCCGCCTCGGCCTCCTATAGTGCTGGGATTACAGCTTGAGCCACCGCGCCCAGCCTAGTAAACATATTAAACTTTGCAGGCCAGATGGTCTCTAATGCAGCTACTCAATTCTGCTCTTATAATGCAAAAGCAGCCATAGACATTAAACGAACGAGTGTGTCAGTGTTCCAATAAATCTTTATTTACACAAGCAGGCTAAGAACTATACTTGGTCCATAGCCTGTAGTCTGCCAATCCCCGCACCAGTCTACCAGCAACCTAGAAACACTATTGAACATAGAAAGGAATTTAGACTGACTCTTACTGAACGTATGACTGCTCCTGATCACTATTTTATAAATGATTTAAAAATTCTTAAATAAACTATTCTACTAAATAAGGTTCACACACATTTAATAAACAAAAACATTTAATATGACCATCAAACTTCAAAAATGCATTATGAACAAAAAAGCAATGTTGTACTTTAGCGGAAAAGTTACCTCTGTATTAATCTTTCTGGCTAACTCTGGAATCTGCCGCTGATTTGAAGATGCAGCAGGATTCTGGTTAATACACTCTGACTTTCTCTTAGATTCCCACTGTTTCTGGTTACTCTCTGGAACCTCTGGTTCTTGGTACTCTTTAGTTTCTGAAATTGTATTTGTTGTCATTAAAAAGCAAGAATATTTGATCATAATAAACTAAGCCTAAACAACAGAACACGTTACAAACTATATTAGTATTCAGTTCTTAAAAACAAAGGAGGGAAACAAAAAGCTTTAAGCCAGCTACTTAACAATTTGTTTTTAGCAAGTCAATTTCACAAAGTTGCACTATAGTCACCTCCCTAAATTGCTACTAAGAACTTTGTTTAGAGACCCTGGCAGATTTACATGCTTCTTTACCAATAAACAAATAACTAAAAAATTTTAAAACGTATAGGTGGTATAAAGTCTTACTAACAGAGAAATTACCACTTTTCATAGACCAAGTATCTAAGCCTCAAAATGCATTTTAGAACTTTAATTTTTCCTTTTTGCTTTCAGCCTCGAAGCATACTTTGGAAACTCTTAGTTTCTCTCTTTCCCACCAGGCACTTCCACGAACACTGTTCACTTATCTAATTATGTACTTGCTTAGAAATTTCAGGGGCCAGTTTTGAAACAAACCAAGCAGAAACTGAGCTTCAGACTTCCTCACTTAGGGGGAGTTTCGAACAATTAACCTACCACTACCCAGCTGAAGTCAGGATGACACAAACCATACCTCCAGATGGGCAATCACGCAATAGAACCATTAGAATGAGACATTCAGATGTGCACCACTCCCACGTATCTCCCACACCTTTTCCTTCTTAAACTCATTCACTCAGCCCAAAAAGTTGAAATGGTCTTTTGAGGGCATGAGCCTGGCCAGTCCCCAATTGTAAGCATATAATAAAACTGCTTTCCTTTTACCATACCTCACTTCCTGTGTTTTTGGCTTCTGTGTGGTGAACAGCCAGAGGTGAGTCAGTTACAAATGTGGTGTCCCGTGTGAGGAACTGCGTGTTTCGAGGGGGCTTAGCCTGTATGCCTGGTTTCCAACTAGTGGAGCAACTGGCTGTGGGAGGGGGCCATGGCTCACCCACTCAGGCTACCAGGCCAAAGTAGGGGCCACTTGCAAACGCCAGCTGCTCATGGCTAGCTGACCTGCAGCTAGGGCCTTCAGGAATTCCCAGCAGCTAAGGAGACCAAACCTTGTCTCAAGGATTTTTTTCTTCCCTCCCCTTCATGGCATCAGCTGTTGTAACGTTCAGTTGGTGTAAGGTAAGCAGATCTGGGAAGTTAACAGGATTCAAGGGTTGGATAAATCAGCCAGAGTATACTGGGAAATTCTCCATCTTTGTTAACTGTGCTTTCTAATTGTCTGGACCTAGCACAGGGCATTTGTGGTGCCATTTGAACCTCTTTGCTATCTGGACCCAGTGCAGGTCACTCTGGTGCTGTCTGGGTTTGAGACAAGATCTCAGGACTTGACTCCAGTCTCTCCTTCTTGGGGATGGGTTTGGAGTGTTCCATCTGCACTGGATCCGTCTGTGTTTGTGTCTCTGTTTAGCATTACCCCTCTGTCCAAGGGTGCTTGGAAACTGTCTCCATCCCACCCACCAAAACTAGAAAGCAGCAAGATAGGCTGCTCCTCTCCTCGCTAGGGGAGAAATGGTTTCCAACAACCTGGCCTCTGATTTTGTCATCCTCTTTTGGACTTCAGAGTATTTCTTATATTTGTATCAAGCTTTGTTAGGGAAGAAAGCATGTGAGCTCTTTCCTAGACTGCCTAGACTCCAGTTGGTTACATATTATGGCCTGTTTTTGTGCACATTTTAAAACTAATGGGCAAATTACAATAAGAAAAATTCAGAGCTCAAATGGTTAACTTGCAACTATAAAATTAAACAGTTCTCTAAAGCTATCTCTCTATTTTCTCTTTTCTTTTCTGCCTGCTTTGAACATGCTGTTATTAAGCTACTTGAATTGAGATAAAACTCACTGTTTAAAGATCACTTGGAGGTTTTTTTTTCTTATACAGTTTTCAGCCAGTTATGGCTATAATACTATCATTAGGAACTCATTTGAAACTAAACAAAAAAGAGAAAAAAAGGATAAAAGAGGTTTATTTTTATTTTTTATTTTTTAGATGATGGCCAGGCTGGTCTTGAACTCCTGACCTCAGGTGATCCACCAACCTCGGCCTCCCAAAGTGCTACAATTACAGGCGTGAGCCACCGTGTCCGGCCTAAAAGGGGTTTTTTAAAGCCAAACTGCCAGAGATTGCTTTACCCAAATTTTGGTTCACAGCTTTCCTCAGATTATCTATCAGGGCAAACAAGGTTTAGCCACGTGAACAGGTTCCAATTTTATCAGAAAAATAATTTGGATCAGATCTTTTATACAGTGTTGAGTTTGTACTGCTATCTTATGGTTAGATTCTGGAGTAAAAGATACTGGATCTTTGTGCCTGTGTGTATACATGTTTAGATATACATGTGTTATATGTGGTATCTATCATGCTACCAAATTGGCTTATAAGTAAATGAGTACTCATAAATTAAGTAAGTCCTAATGCTTTGCAAGTTCACATGAATCCTGGTAAATAAAAATGATTTTAGAGTTATTAATAAAAATAAAACGTTTTCAGTTATCAGCATACATTTTTGTCTGAATTTATTGACCAAATGGTTTTATATCTGTCTATGTCTATATGTTAAGATAAAGGTTATAAGACTATAAACCTAGTCAAAAACAGACTAATATTTGTGTGATTTGTTTTGTTTTGTTTTATTTTTACAAATAAGACTAATTTAATTTAGATTACTGGTTCAATGAAAACAGCTCAATCTTCTGAGTTATTGGCGAAATATATTTAACTCTAAGGTTCTACCTTAGCTGTTCACCTGTTATTCAGACTTTAAAAATGGTTAACAGGGAAACAACTTTAAATAATGACCAGCTTTGTACAACAGCTCACTTTTCAGAAGTAATCTAGGTAAACTGTGAAAAATGAAAAAAGCTCAGGACATATAAATGAGATAAATGCTTGTAAGTAGACTTTCTGTGTAATTTAAAATCTTAAAATTATTTTGAATGAAGTAATTGATCCCTATTAGATGTGTCTGGGTCATTTCCAATTAAGAAAAAATTATAATATGGGAAAGCATGTTTCAGAAATTACAGAATAGTCTTTTGAAGGTAACAGCCTGGCCATTCTAAAACTGCTTTTTCATCACACCTCATTTCTTGTCTTTTTCGCCTCTGAGTAGCAAGCAGCTGGACTTAAGCCAGTTACAAGACCTCTAGTTTATCACAAAAATTTCACCTTATGCTAGTTTGTAATTTATTCTCTTAAAGATCTACAAACAAAAACACCTCAATAATATATTTAACATTCTATATACAATTCTATTCCTTTCACTATAATGGATGAAAAAGTCCTAAACAAAATATTAGCAACTGATATACAAAAGGGATAACAAATTATATCCAAATTGGACTTATTCCTAAGTGCAAAGTTTGCTTAATATTTGAAAGTCAATGTAGGCCAGGCATGGTGGCTCACACCTGTAATCCCAGCACTTTGGGTGGCCGAGGTAGGCGATCACCTGAGGTCAGGAGTTTCAGAACAGGCTGACCAACATGGAGAAACCTGATCTCTATTAAAAATACAAAAAAATTAGACAGGCATGATGATGCATGCCTATAATCCCAGCTACTCGGGAGGCTGAGGCGGGAGAATTGCTTGAACCCAGGAGGCAGAGGTTGTGGTAAGTTGAGATTGTGTCATTGCACTGCAGCCTGGGTAACGAGCGAAAGTCTGTCTCAAAAAAAGAAAGAAAGAAAGACAATGTAATTTGCTGTAACAACAGACTAGAGAAGGAAAATATATAATTAAATAGATGCAGAAAAATAATTTGATAAAATTCAACACCCAGTCACAAAAAAAACTATTAATAACCTAAGTATAAAATGGAACTCACTCAATCTGACAAAAAGCAGGGACAAAACTCTACAGCAATTATCATACGAAAAGTAAAATTTTGACAGCTTTCTCTTAAAATAAGAAATGAAACAAGAATGGCACCTATCACCCCTTCCTAATCGCTGTTATACTGGAGGTCACGGCAATTATAACAAGGCATAGAAAAGAAAATTAAAAGGATTCAAAATGAAAAAAGCTATAATATTTTCAAACACACTGTGTACCTGTAAAACTCCAAAAAATGCACAGAAAACTATTAGAATTAGTGAATTTAGCAGTGTCATGATATGTAAAAAACAGTAAATAAAAATCAATTATATTTGTTATAAACTAACAACAAAGATTTTTTTTTTTCTTTAGACAAGGTCTTCTTCTATCACCCAGGCTGGAATGCAGTGGAATAATCAGGCGATCATGGTTCAGTGCAGTCTCGACCTCCTGGGCTCAAGTGATCCTCCCACCTCAGCCTCCTCCACAGCTGGGACCGCAGGTACATCCCACCACACCCAGCTAACTTTTCTGTCGAGATGAGGTTTCCCTATGTTGCCCAGGCTAGAAAAAGGTTTTTAAAAAGATACCATTCATTATCACAGCATCAAAAAATATCAAGAATATGTGATCAGTACCAAAAAATATTCAAGAATAGATTGCTGGCAGGAAGACCGAATAGGAACAGCTCTGGTGTGCAGCTCTCAGTGAGATCAACACAGAAGGCGGACGATTTCAGCATTTCCAACTGAGGTACCTGGTTCATCTCATTGAGACTGGCTGGACAGTGGGTGCAACCCAAGGAGAGCGAGCCAAAGCAAGGTGGGGCATCGCCTCACCCGGGAAGTGCAAGGGGTTGAGGAACTCCCTCTCCTTGCCAAGGGAAGCCATTAGGGTCCGTACCCTGTACTCTGGCCCAGATACTGTGCTCTTCCCATGGTCTTCACAACTAACAGACCAGGAGATTCCCTCTGGTACCTACACAACCACCAGGGCCCTGGGCTTCCAGCACAAAACTGGGAAGCCATTTGGGCAGACACTAAGCCAGCTACAGTGGTATTTTTTTCATACCTCAGTGGTGCCTGAACACCAGCGAGACAAAAATGTTCACTCCCTGGGAAAGGGTGCTAAAGCCAGGGAGTCTAATGGTTTGGTTCAGGGTTCCCATCCCACCGGAGACCAGCAAACTACGATCCAATGGCTTGAAATTCTCACAGCCAGCACAGCAGTCTAAGCTCGAACTGGGACAGTGAGCTTGGTGGGGGAACTGGCATCTGCCATTGCTGAGGTGGTTTTTAACCTTTACAGTGTAAACAAAGCTGCTGGGAAGTTCAAACTTGCAGAGTCCACCACAGCTCAGCAAGGCCGCTTCAAGCAGACTGTCTCTCTAGAGTCCCTCCTCGCTGGGTAGGGCATCTCTGAAAAAACGCAGTAGCCCATCAGGGACTTAGAAATAAAGCCCCCAGCTTCCTGGGACAGACAACCTGGGAAAAGAGGAGGTAGTGGGCACAGCTTTAGCAGATTTAAACGTCCCTGCCTGCAGCTCTGAAGAGAGCAGCGGATATCCCAGCAAAGCTTTTGAGCTCTGATAAGGGATAGACCGCCTCCTCAAGTGGATCCCTGACCCCTGTGTATCCTGACTGGGAGACACCTCCCAGTAGGGGCAACAGACACCTCATACAGGAGAGCTCTGGCTGGCATCTGGCAGGTACCCTTCTGAGACGAAACTACTAGAGGAAGAAACAGGCAGCAATCTTTGCTGTTCAGCAGCCTCTGCTGGTAGAACCCTGGCAGCAGAGTCTGGAGTGGACCTCCAGCAAACTCCAGCAGACCGGCAGCAGAGGGGCCTGACTGTTGGAAGGAAAATTAACAAACAGAAAGGAATAGTTTCAACATCAACAAAAAGGATATCTACTCAGAGACCCCATCCAAAGGTCACCGACTTCAGAGACCAAAGGTAGATAAATTCACGAAGATGGGGAGAAACCAGCACAAAAAGGCTAAAAATTCCAAAAACCAGAACGCCTCTTGTCCTCTAAGGTATCCTAACTCCGCACCCAGCAAAAGAACAAAACTAGATGGAGAATGAGTTGGACAAATTGACAAAAGTAGGCTTCAGGAAGTAGGTAATGATAAACTCCTCCAAGCTAAAGGAGCATGTTCAAACCCAATGCAAGGAAGCTCAGAACCTTGAAAAAAGGTTAGATGAATTGCTAACTAGAATAATAAGTTTAGAGAAGAATATAAACTACCTGATGGACCTGAAAAAAAAAAAACAAAAACAAAAACAGCACAAGAACTTTGTGAAGCATATACAAGTTTCAATAGCCAAATCAATCAAGTGGAAGAAAGAATATAAGAGATTGAAGATCAACTCAATAAAAGTGAGAAGACAAGATTAAAGAAAAAAGAGTGAAAAGAAATGAACAAAGCCTCCAAGAAATATGGGATTATATGAAAAGACCAAATCTACATTTGATTGGTATACCTGAAAGTGACAGAAAGAATGGAACCAAGTTGGAAAACACTCTTCAGGATATTATCCAGGAGAACTTCCCAACCTAGCAAGGCAGGCCAACACTCAAATTCAGGAAATACAGACAACACCACAGAGATACTCCTTGAGGTGATCAACCCCACAACACATAATTGTCAGATTCACCAAGGCTGAAATGAAGTAAAAAATGCTAAGGGCAGCCAGAGAGAAAGGTTGGGTTACTCACAAAGGGAAGCCCATCAGACTCACAGCGGATCTCTCTGTAGAAACCCTACAAGCCAGAAAAGAGTAGGCGCCAACATTCAGCATTCTTCAAGAAAAGAATTTGCAGCCCAGAATTTCATATCCAGCCAAACTAAGTTTCATCAGTGAAAGAGAAAAATCCTTTATGGACAAGCAAATGCTGAGATTTTGTCACCATCAGGCCTGCCTTACAAAAGCTCCTGAAGAGCTTCCACTAAACACGGAAAAGAACAGCTGGTACTAGCTGCTGCAAAAACATGCCAAATTGTAAAGACCATCGATGGTATGAAGAAACTGCATCAACAAATGGACAAAACAACCAGCTGGCATCATAATGACAGGATCAAATTCACACACAACAATGTTAACCTGAAATGTAAAGGGCTAAATGCCCCAATTAAGAGACACAGACTGGCAAACTGAATAGTCAAGATCCATCAGTGTGCTGTACTCAGGAGAACCAACTCACATGCAAAGACAAACATAGCCTCAAAATAAAAGGATGGAGGAAGATTTACCAAGCAAATGAACAGCAAAAAAAAAGCAGGGGTTGCAATCCTAGTCTCTGATAAAATAGACTTTAAATCAACAAAGATAATAAGAAACAAAAAGGGCATTACATAACGGTAAAGGATCAATGCAACAAGAAGAGCTAACAATCCTAAATATATACACGCCCAATACAGGAGCACCCAGATTCCTAAAGCAAGTTCTTAAGAGAACTACAAAGAGACTTAGACTCCCACACAATAACAGTGGGAGACTCTAATTCCCCACTGTCAGCATAAGACAGATCGAGACAGAAAATTAACAAGGATATCCAGGACTTGAAGGCAGATCTGAACCATGCGGACCTAACAGACATCTACCAAACTCTCCACCCCAAATCAACAGAATATATTCTTCTCAGCACCACATCACACTTATTCTAAAACTGACTACATAATCGGAGTTAAAACACTCCTCAGCCAATGCAAAAGAATGGAAATCATAACAGTCTCTCAGACCACAGTGCAATCAAATTAGAACTCAGGATTAAGAAACTTACTCAAAACCGCACGGCTACATGGAAACTGAACAACCTGCTCCTGAATGACTACTGCATAAATAACAAAATGAAGGCAAAAACAAAGATGTATTTGAAACTAATAAGCATAAAGACACAACGTACCAGAATCGGGGACACATTTAAAGTAGTGTGTAGAGGAAAGTTTATAGAAATAAAGGCCCACATGAGAAAGCAGGAAAGATATAACACTGACACCTTAATGTCCCAATTAAAAGAAGTAGAGAAGTAAGAGCAAACAAATTCAAAAGCTAACAAAAGACAGAGAACAACTAAGATCGGAGCAAAACTGAAGGAGATAGAGACAAAAAAAATCCTTAAAAAAAAAAAATCAATGAATCTAAGAACTGGTTTTTTTGAAAAGATCAACAAAATAGAGGGACCACTAGCCAGATTACTAAAGAGGAAAAGAGAAAAGAATCAATAGATGCAATAAAAAATAAAGTGGGTATCACCATCAATCCCACAGAAATATAAACTACCATCAGTGAATACTATAAACACCTCTATGCAAATAAACCAGAAAATCTAGAAGAAATCGATAAATTTCTGGACACTTACACCCTCCCAAGACTAAATCAGAAAGAAGTCGAATCCTTAAATAGAACAATAACAAGTTCTGAAGTTGAGGTAGCAATTAATAGCCTACCAACCAAAAAAAGTCCACAACCAGATAGATCCACAGCTGAATTCTACCAGAGGTACACAAAGAGGAGCTGGTACCGTTCCTTCTGTAACTATTCCAATAGAAAAAGAGGGAATCCTCTCTAATTCATTTCATGAGGCCAACATCATTCTGATACCAAAACACAACAAAAAAAGAAAATTTCATGCCAACATCCATGATCAACATCAATTGCGAAAATCCTCAACAAAATACTGGCAAACCAAATCCAACAGCACATCAAAAAGCTTATCCACCAAGATCAAGTCGGCTTCATCCCTGGGATGCAGGGCTGGTTCAACACATGCAAATCAATAAACATAATCCATCACATAAACAGAACCAAAGACAAAAACCCCATGATTATCTCAATAGATACAGAGAAGACCTTCAACAAAATTCAACAGCCCTTAATGCTAAAAACTCTCAATAAACTAGGTATTGATGGAACGTATCAGCCCAAAATATCCTTAAGCTGATAAGCAACTTCAGCAAAGTCTCTGGATACAAAATCAATGTGCAAAAATCACAAGCATTCCTATACACCTATAATAGAGAGCCAAATCATGAGTGAACTCCCATTCACAAATGCTACAAAGATAATTAAAGAATACAACTTACAAGGTTTGTGAAGGACCTCAAAGAGAACTACAGACCACTGCTGAAGAAAACAAGAGAGTTAATCCTTGCTAGCCATATGCAAACAGCTGGAACTGGATCCCTTCTTTACACCTTATACAAGAATTAACTCAAGATGGATTAAAGATTTAAACGTAAGACCTAAAAGCATAAAAACACTAGAAGAAAACCTAGGCAATACCATTTAGGGCATAGGCATGGGCAAAGACTTCATGACTAAAACACCAAAAGCATCGACAACAAAAGTCAAAATAGACATATGGGATCTAATTAAACTAAAGAGCTTCTGCACAGCAAAAGAAACTATCATCATAGTGAACAGGCAACCTATAAAATCAGAGAAAATTTTTGCAATATACCCATGTGACAAAGGGCTAATAGCCAGAATCTACAAAGAACTTAAATTTATAAGAAAAAAAAAAACATCAAAAATTGGCAAAGGATAAAAACAGACACTTCTCAAAAGGAGACATTTACGCCATCAACAAACACGAAAAAAAACTCATCATCACTGGTCACTAGAGAAATGCAAATCAAAACCACAATGAGATACCATCTCACGCCAGTTAGAGTGTCGATCATTAAAAAATCAGGAGACAACAGATGCTGGAGAGGATGTGGAGAAACAGGAACGCTTTTGGTGGGAGTGTAAATTAGTTCAACCATTGTGGAAGATAGTGTGGCAATTCCTCAAGGATCTAGAACCAGAAATGTCATTTGACCTAGCAATCCCATTACTGGGTATATACCCAAAGGAATATAAATCATTCAGTTAGAAAGATACATGCACAGGTATGCTTTTGCGGCAGTGTTTACATAGCAAAGACTTGGAACCAACCCAAATGCCCATCAATGACAGACTGGATAAAGCAAATGTGGCACACAGACACTATGGAATACTATGCAGTATTTGGTTCTGTTTATGTGATGGATTATGTTTATTGATTTGCATGTGTTGTGTCTCTGCCATGTTTTGGTATCAGGATGATGTTGGCCTTATAAAATGAATTAGAGAGGATTCCCTCTTTTTCGATTGTTTGGAATAGTTACAGAAGGAATGGTACCAACTCCTCTTCGTGTACCTCTGGTAGAATTCGGCTGTGAATCTATCTGGTTGTGGACCTTTTTTGGTTGGTAGGCTAAAAAAGGAAGAGTTCATGTCCTTTGCAGGGACATAGATGAAGCTGGAAACCATCCTTCTCAGCAAACTAATACAAGAACAGAAAACCAAACACTGCTTGTTGCCATTCGTAAGTGGGAGTTGAACAATGAGAACACATCAACACAGGGAGGGGACCATCACACACAGGGGCCTGTCAGGGGGTGGGGGGCTAGGGGAGGAATAAAATTAGGAGAAATACCTAATGTAGATGATGGGGTGATGGATGTAGCCAACTGCCATGGTACAATGTATATCTATGTAACAAACCTGCACGTTCTGCACTTGTACCTCAGAACTTAAAGTATATTAAAAAAAAAAAATCAAGAATAACTCTAGCGAAAGATACACAAGATGTCTACACAGAAAAGAATTCTCTCATTACTTTAAATGAATGAAAAGATACGCTAGGTTATTGGGCTATAAAACTTAATTGTAAAGATGTCAATTTCTCCCAAATTTCTTTATAGGTTCAATCAAATATCAATCACAATCCCAATTTTTAAAAGTAGTAACCAAAACATAGATGCTAGTATTTACATGGAAATCCAAAGGCCAGGAATAGCCAAAATAGTCTTGAAGAACAAAGTCGAAAAATTTACACTGATAGGTATCAAGACTTAGTGCAGTTATTAAGATAGCATTAGGCCTGGTATGGTGGCTTATGCTTTTAATCCCAGCACTTTGGGAAGCTAAGGTGGGCAGACTGCTTGAGCAGCCTGGGCAACACAGCAAGACCCTGTCTCTACAACAAATTTAAAAATGAGCCAGGCATAATGGCACATGCCTATAAGTCCCAGGTTACTCAGGAGGCTGAGGCAGAAGGATCACTTGTGCCCAGGAGACAGAGGTTGCAATAAGCTGTGATCACACCACTGTACTGCAATTTGGATGACAGAGCAAGACCCTGTCTCAAAAAAAAAAAAAAAAAAAAAAAAAAAAAAAGACAAAAATGAATATGGAATGGAAAGAATTCAAAGCCAGAAACCATACATAGAATCTACTAATTTACAACAAGTCAGTGAGATAAAGAAGGATTTTTTTTTCTTTATTCTTTAGAGACAGAGTCTTTCTCTGTCCCCTAGGATGGAGTGCAGTGGCATGATCTCGGCCCACTGCAACCTCAGCCTCTCGGGTTCAAGCATTTCTCCTGCCTCAACCTCCCAAGTAGTTGGGACGATAGGTGCACACCACCATGCCGGGCTAATTTTTTGTATTTTTAGTAGAGACGGGGTTTCACCATGTTAGCCAGGATGGTCTTGATCTCCTGACCTTGTGATCCACCCACCTCAGCCTCCCAAAGTGCTGGGATTATAGGCATGAGCCACCGCACCTGGCCTAAAGAAGGATATTTTCAATAAATGGTGCCAGGTCAACTGGATATCCATAAGAAAAATAATGAAACCTGACACTTGATCTTACACATATGTAAACATTAAACTCGGGGAAAAAATATAAACCAGAAGGTGAAAGATAAAATGATAAATCTAAAAATTATGGAAATATTGGCCAGGCACAGTGGCTTATGCCTGTAATCCCAACACTTTGAGAGGCCGAGGTGGGCAGATTACCCAAGGTGAGGAGTTCGAGACGAGCCTGCCCAACATGGCAAAACCACATCTCTACTAAAAATACAAAAAAACAGCTGGGTGTGGTGGTACATGCCTGTAATCCCAGCTACTCGGGAGGCTGAGGCAGGAGAGTCACTTGAACCAGGGAGGCGGATGTTGCAATGAGCTGAGATCACACCACTGCACTCCAGCCTAGGTGCCAAGAGAGAAACTCTGTCTCAAAAAAAAAAAAAAATATGGAACTATCTGGCCTGATGGCAGGATATAAATACTTCCTTACTGGAGAAAACACTTGCTTCTTGGGCTAGAAAGCACCAGCAGGCACCAGAAAAATCTGGGAACAAATTTTACTATCTTTCCACATGCTCCTGCTTTTAAAGATTGGAACTGTTCTCTCCTTTGTCTTGCCAATATTTAAGATTTATGGCTCTTTGTTAAAATACCATTTAAGCAAATCCACTGCTCAGAAAGAAATATTGCTGAGATGAACCCTCTCAGGTGATGGGTAGAGCACATGTTAACAAACTTCTGCTTGTTTTTCTATTGTTAATCAGACTTGTATTTTCAGGAGAGTGTCTCAACTAAGAAGCTAAAAAGGGAAAGAAAAATAATTATGTTTTTTCCCTTACAAACACATATTCCAACTAATGATTTATATGCCCAGATGATATAAATACCTCTTAAAATTCAACGAAAGAAAGAAAAGAAAAAAAAAAAAAACCAAAAAACAGAAAAGTCAGCAAGACTGCAACCTGGGTGACAGAGTGGCAGTATGTTACAAGAGAGTATCCACATGGCCAATAAATACATGAAACAAATGTTCAATAGCAGACATTAAGGAAACACGAAATGCAAATTAAAACCACAATGAAAGAGATACCACTAGATAGCATCAGAATGCCTAAAATTAAAAGCAAACAATACAATGATTGCAAAGAACAGGTGCAGGAGCAATGTAACTGCCGGTCTAAGGTTAGTATAACCACTTTTCAGACCGTTAGGCACCATCTTCCAAAGCTGATACAAGCAGATCCTGTGACCCAACAATCCCACTCTTAGAATACACTCAACAGAAATTTGTACAAATGTGAATCAAAAGACACCAAAATATTCATAGCAGCATTAGTCATTAGACAAAAAATTGTTATCCATGTACAAGTGAATAAACAGATTATAGTATATTTACACTAAATACTATATGGCAAGAAAAATCAACAGAGTATACATCATAAAAAATGGGAAAGTTCAATAAACAACAGTGAGGGAGCAAACACAAGAATACACCCTGTATTATTTCATTCTGTGGTATCAGAAATCAAAAGTGATTACATTTGGAAGAAGAGAAGTACTGATTAGAAGGGGGATCAAGGAGGTTACTGAAGTGCTAGCAATGTTCTACTTTTTGATCTTGGTATTGGTTACAAGCATGCGTTCACTTGGGTTACTTCATTGGGCAGCACTCTTGTGATTTTGGCAGCTTTCTGACTAGATCCTTTACTATATTAATAAAATATTACTGGTAGACAGTAACATTCATTTAAAAACATTAAATTAGGTACTAAGTGTACTATTAACAAGCATATTTGATAAAGATTTTAACAATCATACCCGTTATGATAGATGCCAAGAAAATATGAAATGTAAACACTTTCCACCAAATGCTAGGAATAACAATCTGTTCCCAACCAAAATAATGTTTTTTTATGTGTATGTCCCTGTTTGTCTGGGACTGAGGCATTCTTCGGACAATTGACTTTCAGCAAAGTCCCTGGCAAACATTAGAGCAAGCCTCACTTTGTCCCAAAGTTCCTCCTTAGTCCTATTAAAACAAATAAAAAATAATAAATCCAATCTGGCAACTTCTACCTGGACAATGATCATCCTATTAATGATCTGTTTAACTATCTTTAATGGTACTCTGAATTCTAAAACTAATGATATTCAAAGTCCATCTGCTCTTATTTCCTATTTGCATACTACCCATGTTACAGCTTGCAGCATAACTAGACAGTCTCTTGTTCCTGAAATATTTTATTCTTTGTCTATATTATCCTCTTCATCTGAAATACTCTATTATTTCCCCCCATTTAAATCCTAATTCATTTCTTCAAACTTCACCATCACCACAAAATATTTCCTTATTTCTCCTAAACTAAATTAGTTCCTTAATTTCTCCCTCTTCTGAATTCTCATAGCATTTCATTTATGTGGCTCTCATGACAATCTCTATACTCTATTCAGCATTATATTTATGTATCTCTGTGAATCTCCCACACTGAACTGCAACCTCCTTGGGACACTCTTTTATTCACTTATCCAGCCCTAGAACATTTATCACAGTACCCATGCAATGGAAAACCAAATGTTTGAAAAGAGATGAGAGCTGTCATATAAGAACAGCTTCTATATCCCTTCCAGAAAGTATCTGTCAAGCCCGCTGAAAAAAATAACTCAATTCCATTGCATTTTCCCTCCACTCTTTCTTCTTATGTACCTTTTAGGCAAATAAACTTCCTTTGCTACAGGATTCTATACTTTTCATACACCCTATATAACTGAACCGAAATTCAAGATTAAAGAACATAGACACAGTTTCACATCGTAATTCTTAGGTGGTTGGTCTGCTTTTTCAAGCTATCAAATGGTTTTCTTAACTAAAGAAATAAGTCTACTGATTTAGACACTCTTACCTTCTAATTTAGCTAGAAGACTTGATTCAGTTTTATTCTTCAGAGTTATCGAATCAGTAATAATAAGTTCAGAACTCTTTTCATCTGACATCAAAGGTTCTTTGAAATGAATATTTTGAACAGACTACATGAAAAAAAAATCAAATAAAGTCCCATAAATAGTAGTAGTACTAATTTCTTTTACTGGTCAATATAGTAAAGTCTTATCTACATATAGATAGCTTATAAAATTTTCTGTTGTAATTACATGTAGACTCACAAACTCCCAGCACATGTTAATTGCCTGAATTATTAATTAGAGCAATTTGAAGGGTCATAACCATAAATCTGGCCAATTTACTTCCAGTGGATATATTAATCAATTGCTAAAATGTATTTCACTTAAAAATGTAAAGGGTTGGAAAGTTTGAATTCAACACAGAGTATGCAGAGTATGTAAAAAAAATTTAAGTATTTTGTTACTGTGATTGCTATTTTATCACCAAAAATAACATGTCAAAATTAGTATCTGTATAACTTAAGACAGTAGTTACTCTAAATCCAAAGAGCAATCTTTTTGACACAATTATGCACTGTTCTCTAGGACAGCCAGGATTAGAAAAAATTAATACTTAAAGCATAGATCATGAAAGAGAGAGGCATTAACAAAGAATATAAAATAAAAAAGACCCAAATCATGATACCGGGGGTTTAACTCAATTATAGTAATAGCATAGCCACTAAAAATCACCGTGTACCAGGAACTAAAATTATTTCCTTTCTTTGAAGTCCACACAATGTGGCTCTGCCATTTCAGGAGGTCAGGATTGATTATTTATGTCCTCACCTCTGCCCCAATATAATTTACTCTCTCATTTTTTTCTAAGATGTCTTACCAGAATCATATGATTAAACATAACAAAAAACAAAACTTGGGGGCAATAGCTCCCCAAGTCATGTATTCCCAAATCCAGGGCAACTAATCTGCTTAAACACATCCCTAATAAATACTGCTTCATGATTCTCTTAAGAGATCGTTGATCCTGGCTCCACCACCTTAACCTTAGAGAAACATACAAACTTCCCATTGGTAGTCCCACACCTCTTGGAACACTACTGCTGACATATGAACTACTTTTAAGTCCTTTGCCCAGAAAAAGCTCCCTGAATCCTAATCCTCCCAGATCAGGAACCCTTACTTCATATAATGATATAGAATTAAAATACCTTTAAATTTCTCAATTCACAGGAATCACTTCCACTTGGTTTAGATCCAGGCACAACCAAATCTCGGCATCCTGATCTAGAGGTCTGTCTTTTACCCATGAAACAAAATAATTTTAATATTAAATTTGAAAAAAATATGTTCAATTTATTTTTTCATCTTAAGTTGGCTTTTTAACAATATACATACATTTTATTGAAAAAAAAAATCTCTTAAAAGGACATTTCCTAAAGTGACGTAATTCCAATACAAGGGTCAAGTAGCTAACAAAATTAGTTGCTGGGCAATGACAAAAGTGATAGAGATAGGTGGTTCCCTACTTCTTTATTATCTAATAAGCAACAACTGGAATCAGGGTTAGACTGTGGGAAACGCAAAGTATATAGACGAAAATACATTTCTGATTACAAATAGGGAAAGGATAAGAACCAGGGCAGAAGCACTTCTGTGGGCCTCCTAACACTGTCTAGCAATAATAGGAAATGGCGGGAGTTTTTCTGCTTTTGTTTTTAATTTTTGGGAGTGGGAGAAAGTTTCCTTTATTCTTGAGCTAGGTATCTGAAATACAGACAAACAAGATGAAATGACAGTGATACAAGACTTTAAAGCTTAACTTTGACGACCAAAATGTTCTTTTAATGTCAATGTTTAGTCAAGTCTAAATATAATAGAAATGTAATTATAAAAGATGCTAACTAAAAAAAGTCTGTTGTATTTCTAAAGTTAATTTGCAAAATGGTTCTCTGGACTGTAAGGAGCCTTTTCCAACATAAACAGTATTATAAATGGTGATCAGAAGTAAGAATAGACCAAAAAAACTCTCCTTTAGCTGAGCTAGATGTTACATGATCATTTCTTAACAGGGAATAAACATGCAAACTGAGGGAAGGGGAACACACTGGATGTGATAAACAGTATGTCATCTCTACCTAATCTGTCCCACTTCTTGAAGCCTTAGACTGAAGCAAAAGAATGAATAATCATCTTTCCCACTAACAGTGATTCTCCCCTGGAAATATTTGTAGCAAATATTTGTTCCCAGACCTCCTTCTACCCGTTATGGAGACTCTCAAACACAACAGGAAGAGATTCTTATTAGAGAGCCTACCCATAAGTGAGAAATCCTCAAATATCAGCCTTTTAAGCTTAATGCTGACTTAATATTTTTTCCTATTTGTTAAAGTTCCTTTAATGAATACGTTTAATGAGTGAAAAAGCAAAGTCATTTTCTCCACTCATGTATTTGTTCCTGACAGCATTGAGACTTATTATCTTCTAAAGCTGAATAAAAATTTGATCATAATTACTATTACTCAGTAAAAGACTTTAAGACCATTCTGCCATCAGTCTTCACATATGGACAAATTTTTAAAATTAAAATTCAACATACCTTTTTATAAAACTTGGTACAACTGAATCATCTCTCTTCACATCATAATCTGGGCTATTTAGAAGGTTAACTGGGACTCTTCCAAATGGGCATGACTAAAAATATTTTGAAAGATTGAATAACCAAGTAGGAAATAAAAACTTAACTTTCACCACCTTAATCAAGCAGATTGAAAATAACTTACCTGTTTAGTTTTGTTATTTTGTTTCAATGGATTCCGATAACCTATGTCTGCATCTTGTGGGGGCATGTTCTCTCTAAACAGAAAGAAAATACCCCCAATTTTTCAAAGGATAGTATTAATATGTACTTCTACTCTACTACAAAATAGTATTATCACACATATGAAAACATACACATAGATACATGTAGTTACATTAAAAAATACAGATGTATTTACACAGAAAACTGCTTCAGTTTCCTTACCCATATAAAAACCTGGCTTTAGTAGCCTGTCCTCTGGAATCACAACTGTTGATCCTATTCTGTAAATGCCCAAGTGAACTGGAAAATGGTTCTTGGGCAGTTAATACTGTAGATGCTGTAAAAATTTGGAAACTATGATTAGATTTCTAAGAAATAAAAAAGTGCAAAAAAGTAGTATTACAAATATTTTAAAAATCAATTCATAGTAAATACTTGTCCCCCAGTAAGATGTGCAGACACAAAGATGTTACCAAGATAATTCTGTAACAACTTCTTCAAATTCTCTTAAATTATATAACTATTCCCCCAGGGTATAAGTACATTCCCTATTTCTAAAAGCAAAAAACAACATTCTCTTGCTAGAGTTGTTTTTCATGTGTTAACAATGAAAGGTTAGCAAAAAGAAAAAAAAAAAAGATAAATTTGCAGAGGATTGTAAAGACTTTTTTACTTCTCAAAGTCTTACCTCATTTACAATTTAATCTTATATTTTGACCATTCTACAATAAATATTATTTTTCTACAAAATACTATCCTGAATCTTTATTTGAAGAACTACCTATCACAGAAAAGTATTAGTATACATTAATATTTACATGATAAAGTCTTCTTTTCCTCCTCTGAAAGCAGCTGTTTTTTTTGGAGGTTTAAATTCCGGAGGGCAATTTCTAGCATTTCTAGTGGTACTGCTCCACGTTCTACAGCTTTTTGAAGAAGTTGTTTACTTTTGTTGAAATTACCTAACAAAGCAAAAAAATCACTGTCATTTTTAGCCAGTAATTTTCATGCACCACCCAGATACTTAGTCATCAGGACCTAGGAAAATAAAAAGACTTAAGCAAAAATATTTATTCCAAGGCTCATGTACTTTATTTCATAGGCAAATAAACAATCTCTCACTTCTTCTGCAGATAATCAACTCTCTTCTGATGACATTATCTACCAAATAGTTTCCTTGAAATACGTAGCTGACATAATTGTGGATTAGTTTATCACTACTGTCCACTTTCTGAAGTAACAGAAGTGTTAACAAAGCAGTTATCAAGAAGGGACAGCAAAGGCCAATCACAACAGTTAGAAACAGGAGTGTATTCTAGATGTTACAAAACTGCCAAGAGCATCAGTCTCTTACAACATGCTGTAATAAGTATCATTCATAGTGACATTTAGTTAAGGGAAGAATGATATATTTTGTTAAAGAGCATCTTCCATCAAAAAGATTTTTGGGGAAAAAACATAATAAATACAGATTAATCTTTAGCTATTGCATTTAGCTATACCAACCTGCAAAAGAATGCAGAATAACTGAGAAACTATCATAATTACCTTTCTGAGTATGGTCAAATTACCAAAAAAAATTGGTAAACTTACACCTAGTATCTGACTTATAAATATTAAATGTTTACATCACATATCTTACAGAATATTACCAAAAGTTATGGGAGCCGCTCAGCTACGCTATGCACTTGGCACTTAGGGTATAAAAATGCCGGGTGCAGTGGCTCAAGCCTGTAATCCCAGCACTTTGGGAGGCCGAGGCGGGTGGATCACGAGGTCGAGAGATCGAGACCATCCTGGTCAACATGGTGAAACCCCGTCTCTACTAAAAATACAAAACATTAGCTGGGCCTGGTGGCGCGTGCCTGTAATCCCAGCTACTCAGGAGGCTGAGGCAGGAGAATTGCCTGAACCCAGGAGGTGGAGGTTGCGGTGAGCCGAGATTGCGCCATTGCCCTCCAGCCTGGGTAACAAGAGCGAAACTCCGTCTCAAAAAAAAAAAAAAAAAAAAAAAATGCTTAAGAAATGACCTCTAGCTTCTGGCAGTTTATAAATTTTAAAAAATATATTTGATAGTGATTAAGCCTACATTTATTGAGTAGTGGTAGAATTTCATGTATATTTTAGCACAGGAAAAGAGACAAAGGTTTAGATTAGAATTAAGAAGCTTAATTAAAGAGAGCTTAGTATTGAGATCAGAGATTTTAAAATCTGGTAAAAACTGAAACGTCCTCCCCATCCTTATAAAAATACATACACATCAGACTGTACACAAGGTTTCAGGGATGTTGCATTATTTCCTGACAGCCAAGCCATCAACTGTGCTCAAAATAATCATAACCTGACCACACTGCATTACTGTACAATGCATTTGACCACACTGCATCACTGTGCATTACTATCACATTAGAGATAAAGTGGTACAGATAAAGTTCGTCTTTTTTACAGATAACTCAATTTAAGAATTTCAATATTTATGTGTGCAGAATTTATGGTTGTTATTGAGAGGCTACAATAAGTAGAATGGAGAGAAACACATCTTGCCAAATTTTCTCTAACAAGTAAGAAGGCATCAATTTTTCTAAGCAAGAAAGAGATAACAGTTTTAAAAAGTAACCTGATAGTGCAAAGAACATACTGAAGAAGACGATGACCTATTCAGAAGTCATCTGAATAGGTTAAAATTCAGGGTTCTCAAATCATTTCTGAGCTATATAATTCCTTTCTCCAGCCTCAATCCTGGAGAATACTCTCCAGTGACTAATCCCTGCTATGGAAACCATCATGAGGATTCTGCTAGGGTGAATACGTTTATCACTGGCAGTAAAGTGGATCACAGTTGCAGAGGAAACAAGGCAGAGGGAGAATGGAAATACCTGGCCAGAGGGCAGACTGCGTATTCAAAGGCCCCAGAAAATGAGAAAAGACTAAGGAAAGGCCAGGTTAAAAATGTCTGAGGAAGAGATTATCTTGATCCTACCCAAAAATCCAGACTATGAAGAACCAAGTGAGCAAGAAAGAGTTTCTGCAGCAGTTTACTTTTTTATTTTAAAGAACTATCACTTAATGCTACACACACACACACACACACACACACACACACACACACACACGCACACTCTGTCGGTCTCTCTCTCTCTCTGTCTCCCTCTCTCTCTATAGTTTACTTGACCACCAAGTTATAAGTTATACAGCTATAATTTTAATGTACATTTTGGTGCTATGAAACCATAGCATAAGAAAAGTTTATGTAAGCTCTAGCTTAAATATCTCTTTTTTTCTTTTTTTTTTTTTGAGACACAGTCTCACTCCGTTGCCCAGGCTGAAGTGCAGTGGTAAAATCTTGGCTCACTGCAACCTCCGCCTCCTGGGTTCAAGCGATTCTCTTGCTTCAGCCTTCCGAGTAGCTGAAGGCTGAAGCACCACGCCCACATAATTTTTTGTATTTTTAGTAGAGACGGGGTTTCACCAAGTTGGTCAGGTTGGTCTCGAACTCCTGATCCCGTGCTGCCATCTTATATCCTTATTACAAATACTCAGTGAAGAAGATACTTTCCTTTAGATGTTTCCTGAATCTAACTAGTAGCACATACACAATGTTCACGCTCATTTCCCTGAATTATTCTTTATACACGGAAAGGCTAGTGTAACAGATATTCTCTGCATTTACGTTTAGGTGGCATTTCCCTCCCTGCACCGCCCCATATTCTCATCTGATCAACTTTAACGTCTTTTGTCTTAATTTCCACTTCATATATATGATTTAATATTAGGATGTAAGTTGTAATAAGTTATCCTTTACTTAAAGTTTGAATTTGACATTTTCAGATTACCTTGTGACAGTTCAAATTGTGCAAAAGATATATGAACAAAAGCAAATTTCTTGCAGTTTGCTCTGGCCATTTGAAAGTAGTCACGTGCATCATCTGGTTCTTGAATACTGTAATAAAAGATTGTGTCAAAATTTAAGAAAAATAACGTAGCTACTTAAATTTGATAATGCTTCATTCAGTTTTCCAAAAGACATGGGGTATTGCTTTTTTCTGTGGATAAAATTAAATACTAATAAGTTATTTTTTCAAAATCTTTTTAGGCAGTTTAAAATATAAGTAAACTTTTGTGGAAACATGTACATAGTAAAGAGTTTACATCAGTCACTTATTAATTATAAGCAAAAGTATTTGGTTAAAAAATATTAATTTTCTTACAAGTAATACCGAAATGCTTTTATTTTCTCTCTTTGCAATGCAGTTACATACTACATAACAGTTAAACATAGTTAAAATGCTAATACTTACGCTTTTAATTCAGCAAATCTGACTTGAATCCTAGCAAAACTCTCATTTTGGCCATATTTATCTGGAGGAAGCGCTTCAATTGCTTGACTGTAACGACCAATCAATTTATTTAAAAGAATATCACTTAGAGGAACACTGTTTTTCTCTAGTTTGAGCAACAAATTCAACCAGTCCTCTGGGTTGTTTGCCATCATCATAATTTGGTTAACAGTTCCCGAGTTATCTAAATAAGAGGAACAAAATATATCACAACAGAAGACATAAAACAAATGCCAAATTGCATTTTTCCTTCAAAATATAGCCAACCATTTATACTCTTACTATCAATGTACATAAAGTCCTTGTAATACTTTTTAAAATTGTAAAAATTCATATAAGTAACTTATTTACTATCTATCTTTTATGAAGGCATATTTTATCCAAAAGCTACATATTTTGATGGGAAGAAAAAAAATTGAAAGTGTTTTTTAAGTAGCCTTTAAAAATCGTATATAGTTTAAGAAAATCTTATGCTGTTGCAGGATAATTAGAATTTTAGCATCTTATCTATCCAAAGAAAACTAAGTTTCTCCCACCACAACCTGTACTAACTTTCCTAGAAATTTCTCCCATCAATGACTTATTCATTAAACTTACTGCTCCAGTCCTAACATAACCTTCATTACAACCTTACCCATCGAACACTATTTCTGTCTCATACTTACTTGTAAAGCAATCAAACCAGCTTTATAAAAAATAAACAACTGTTATGATCATTTTCTTCTCTCCAGGTAACCTAAATTTCTCCTAGAGCCCTGATAATTTCTTGGTCCAACAAACTCACAGCTACCACAGTCTAGAGCGTTGGAATTTATTGGACCTCTTGTGACTGTCAGGTTTCTCTCTGTGGAATCCCCACCTACAGAAGCAGCAAGGATAATCTTCAGACATAATTTTCACACTGCAATATGCTTTTTACTCTCTTCAGTATTCATTTCTTAAAAAGACAACTTGAATGTCAGTCTTCTGTTCAGGATATTTTGATTATTACTAAGCATTATTAAATTCATATTTCCAGAGAAGCTATCATTCCTTCTATCAACTTCAGTCACCATCAGCAAAGGCCACAACTTTACTTTTATAAATAAAATTTGTTTCTGCCTTCTACTAAAATATAGTGCATGCACAATTTTGCTTTACCATCTTAAATTTAATTTGGTCTGATCTTAACTTAATTTTCTAGTTTTATCTCCTATTGCTTTCCTAAGAAATTAGTCTGTGAAATAGACTAAAGAGAAGAAATAGAAATAGACTAAAGTGAAGAGACTTAAAGGGTTACTAAAAAATCGGTGTTGAATGACATCAGTCTTGGAATGTAAGCAACTTGACAGTCATTTTTAAATTTGGTCTAAGCACGGTAATAGAAAAACCTATTTCAAAATTTTCATTTATGCTGCTTATTCAGTAATAAAAATGTTAGCTCATCCCACCTATAAATACAAAATAGTTCAAGAATACAATTCCTATCTTGAGGACATTTCTATCAGTATTCAAGAAAGACCATCTAGAAATCTGTGTCAGATCTGACACCTCAGCTGACGAAATTTGTGGGTTTTGAAGAAAACAGATCTTCAAGTGAAGTACTGGTTTCGTACTTAGGCTATGGAGAAAATTTTTAAATTTTCATGGAAGTATATATTCATGAGGAAAAGATCTGCAGTATTAAGCAACTCCTTGTGGGCAGGGAGGTACCTAGGATTAATCACTAAATATAATGCTCTTAATGCATAAAATTTCTATGTTTATTTTATAGGCTCACAAACTTAAAAGTGCATGGTTGAAAATTAGATTAATGTAAAAAATAGGATACTGAATGGTGATAGTGTTTATGTGACTATTCGGAGGTCATTTTATACAAATTAAATTGTTGGTATGCCATAAGCAATATAACTTGGATTAGTGTTCACTGAGTCAGCTTGAAATAGTTCAAGTGTATGTTTCATCATCTCAACACCCTGGCATAGAGGGGCTCAATAGACAGTGAAATTTTACTGTGGATGTATACTGGTAGGCCACTACAATCTGATGCTTCCTACAATTTACTCCAATGAAAATGTTCATACAAAATTTTTTGAACGGAACTCTTAATACATTACCAAAGCAAAGTTCTGATTTTTTTCTCACTTTTAATGGTTAGAGAGGATCTTTATAAGAAGCCTGTAATATCCCCTAGTATTATGTACATTTTTTTCTGGGGAGGGATTTGGGTTTTCATCTTTGAATTAGGGACTGAGTCACCCCTTTAAAAAATAGCAATTTAGTGAAACAACATATGGGAAGATCTATAACTCAGGTATAAGAAAGATGGTTATATGTAACTTCCTTTCAAGATGAGAAAGAAAAATGTTGAGGCTGAGACCAAATAATGCCCCTTTTCATTTAATCCACTGTAGCTGAAAATCATCAAGCACAATAACTGATTTTAGAAAAGACCAACAGGAAATTTTGTAGGACAAAATATTGGCCCTGTCTAATGCAAAAGAGGCAAAGGTCGGGGGTGCAGGGGAAGAGAGACAAATAAATATAGGTGAAATCTTAAAAAAAATAATTAAAATATGTTGAATATTAATAAAGTTTTACACATTTCCAGTCTCAGAACTGTGAAGCTTTAAAGTGCATTAAGAGAATTGCAGGCACCATCAAATACCAAATTGACAGAATTCAGAAGAATAAAACAATCTGAAGCCTTATTTTTAAGAAGGCCTTTAAAAGATTAGGCAAATGTGTGTTAGCTCTGCTATCTGGCCTTTTAATGAAGTTAAGAGTTACATGATTTTTAGGCATGCTCTGTTGAAAATTCCTTTTGAATAACAATGGAGAAAGAAATATATAACTTGCAATTTCTGTGAGTTGAATATGTAGAAGATAAAACTGGTACAAATACTGACTGAAAACCGCTTAAGAAGAGCTGACTGGCTACCTTGTATACAACATCATAACATTCGTTGTAGGTACTTTCATACATAAAAATTTACTTAGTTCAGGAGACTCAGGGCAAGTTAGATGAGCATCTCTGAATGAGCAATGCATGACAGGAATCACAAACCCATACTGGTTTTGGTGAAGAAGGCAAAGGTAGTTCGTTGTCAGAGCAGGCATTACAGAAAATTTCCCCACAGTTTCTACAGTGTTGCTTTCTCTTAGAGAGTGAGAATTCCTTTTCACAAAGTTTACAATGTGTTGCTTCTTTGTCTTTCAGCCAAACCAGTCCTTGCAATGCTTTGTTGGCTTCTTTTATGTCTTTAATTTTAAGTTTTGATTCACTAAGTTTGTTGCCGAGTTCTTGAAGAGCTTGCTCTTGTTCGTGACATATTTTTTTCAACTGCTGATTTTCATCCTGGAGATTAAGGAACTCTTTTTTAAGACTAATCATTTGTTGAGTCTCATTTCTACGATGACATAAGGCATCTTTCTCCTTTTGAAGATCTTCCTGCAAAGTCTGCCTCCATTCCTTCTCAATCTTCAAGTCAGTTTCCAATTGCACCAGCTGTTTCTCCTTTTGGGAGATTTGTTTCTGCAAACTGTCAGATTTACAGAGACATTCTTGTAGATATTTTTCGTCCTCATCTTCAGCTTCCATTTGCGCCTTCTCTGCTTGCTACAATCTTTGTTCCAGCTGCCTCATGGCTGCAGTAATTTTATTGGTTTTTTCTTCTAGTCGGGCAATTATTTCATTTTTTTCTTTCAAGCCATCTTCAGAACCCTGCAACTTTTGATACATCTCTATGTTTAATTGCTTTAACTTCCTCTAGTTGTTGTCGAAGACCTATTAGAGTATCTCGTTTCTCATGGATATCTTTCTCCAGCAACTTCATGGCAAGTTCAGTCTCTTGCTTCATGCTAACTTGTACTGCAAGCTCATTCTCCACATCCTGTCGTAACTGAGATTCTTCTTGAAGCTGTCTTCTGGCTTCATTATACATTTCATCTAGCCCCTGACAAGGATGCTTATATGTTTGTTTCCACATCTACTTTGGTAACCTCTAGGTTCATATTACAGAAATACAGTCTATTTCTGTAACAGTACAGAAATAGTCTGTAGAAATACAAATTGCCATCCGTAGCTTTGCAGATGCATTCCTCATGCCTGAATACCCTAGTCTTCCTCTAATCAACAAATATAACATTTGTGTTTTATCATGCTAGTATTCCTATGATGCCCAGCATGCATTACAATGTAGCATAGTGAAAATATAAATTCTCATCTAGAAAGAAACTATGGTTTTAAGCATCTCTGAATCTTCCTCAATACTTAAAATACTCAATTGCCTTGATGTACAATCTTTGTTAGGGTGACACAATTAAGTACAATTATACTCTATTAACACTCTGCTTAACACCGAAACTATCTAGTTTTTTTCAAAGTGAACATAGTCTGCCACCATAACTAGATCACAGGTTCTTCCATTTATTTTCAATTCCTCATCTATTTAATGGTTAGCATATATGTAACAAAATTATCCAAATGTCACCATTTAAATGACTGCAACCATGTGAACTACAGTAAAGAACCTGGCTTCAGAGCTAATACTTTTAGCAGAGCTAGAGTACTATACTCCGGACACTTTCACCCATTAATCATTGTTCAATAAACGTTTATGTACCTACCATGTGCCAGAGACCATTCAAAGTTCTGTGGATTTAACAGATAAAAACCCTGCCCTCACGTAGCCTACGTTCTAGTGGAGGAGAAAGACAATAAACACATGAGTAAATTGTAAACTAAGTGATTAGTACTATTTCTTTACCTTACAGGATACTCAACGGTTACTAAAAGGAAAAGAAAAACTCACCTGTAGTATCAGCAGAAATTTTACTCAAGCTTAGCTCATCAGTAAGGTCTTCATTTTTAAACTTATTTTTAATGTCTCTCACTTTGTTCATTATGGAATCAATTGTCAATTCTCTGCCACTTAAATCCTCAGACTCCATTTCTAAGAAAAAAAACTGAACTAGTCATAATTCCTATTTTAACTAGCATCAAAGCAAAAAAAAAAAAAAAAAAAAAAAAAATGCACGTTTCAGAACCCAGAAGACTAAAGCATTAGTTTTGTGAACACACCTAAACGCAGCGATTATTAGGCTAGTATTAATGGAGCTAAATGCACAACAAGGTACACATCTTTGTAATTTGTTCAGCAAAGTTTCATAGGCCAAGTACACTTTTTTCTCCAATATAACATCAATGACACCACACTCTAGAAATCACTCTAGAAATCTGTAAGCTTAAGTCATTAAAAAAAATATGATGGATTGTATGCTTGGATTCTCGTAGTGACATACACATAAAGATTGCTTGGATTCTGGCAGCGACATAGATAAAGAATTCGTTTGGCAATGGAAATAAGAATTCCTTTATTCGTCTGCTTCACTTGAGTAAATCCTCACAGTGAGAGTGCTTTCAAAGCAGACTATGAACATTATGGGACTTTACTGATAATTAGGATATCCGCAGGTTTATTCTTGTGCATATCTGGCAGAATCATGATTTGCTACCTTAATCCAATACCAAGAAACTACGGTACTCGTACTGAGCACTTGCTTATCTGTATGGTGTTGTTTGTGCAATAAACTGTATGCAGTCTTCCTGTTAATCTATCTTTGTGACTCTCAAAGACAGAATGAGAGTGACTGCCCCGTCTTCAGGTTTAACAATTTTAAAAAGCCGTAATGTTTCAGCAAGCGATACCACTCCACCTCTGAAGTCAAGTTTGAAAGGTAACTGTCAGATCACGGCCACCCTCTCCTTTCCCAGTTTTAACCCGCAAACAAAAGAGACTCTTTTGAAAACGATCTTGTGCGCAAGTACTCCACCACCCCTCCTTTCCAGCGTGGACCACACCCACTTCTTCCTCAAGAAAACCTCCTGCACCGCCCCACCCGCCAGACCCGCGGAGGCAGCGCGACCTCCCCTCCTCCTCCAGCTCGTTTAGCCGCGTCACGTACCTGGCTCCGAGCTGCTCCCCGCCCCTCACCGACCAGCGCTGATAATGATCCCATACACCGGCTGCGGCAGTTCCTCCGTGCGCCGGTGACACAGAACTTACCTACAGTAAGCGGAGCTGGGGATACGAAGAGATGGAACCCAAACTCCTTTCCGCAAACGTTTGAATTTCCCCGTCGTTATCACTACGGCCTCCTATTGGTCAATGCGAGTCACGTGGAAGCGTCTATAGTGATTGGTTCGTGCCTGCCGGGCCGCCCCTCCTCCTGCGTCTGGCAAGCTTCGCCCCGGAAGAGCCAGCGGCCCTGGCCCCACCCGTGCGGCGCTTGGGAGGGTGCAGGTACCCTGCAGGCGTTCCCCGGACGCCGGTCGGCGGGCTTTCCTGCACTTTCCGGTTTAACCAGGCTAAATTTTTGCCTGGGAGGTAGTCACTCCCGGGCAAACGTCTCTGGTGAGAGGAATACAGGGGCGCGGGAGGCTGCTTCCAGCATCAGAACCTAAAAGATGCACCTTGGGCCTGCCCCTTACTGACCCCACCGCCACCATTCTCCTTCGTTCCCCGCGATCCTCACAGCCTGGCAAGAAAGGATCTTTCACAGAGCTAGGTTCGGCCCTGCCGCCAGCTCAAGAATTTCAGTGCTTTTTATCCGAGCTTCCGCTTATGCCCTTCTACTATCCTTAAATGACTCCTCGCTCTGTCTTCAAGCCAAGACCCTCCCTTTTGTCAAAATTCTGAGCAGAACTCACACGCCCATCATGATTGCCCTGCCTGAACTCGCCTTATCAGCCCCCCTCCCTCCGAGCCTGCCCCACTTAAGGGCTCAGGTGTCCTCGGGGTAAAAACATCTCCCTAGTAATCTTCGCCGGTGCGAGGCTCTGCCGCTAAGTGGCTTTGTGGTCCAGGGCAACGGTTACTCCTCGTCTGCAAAACGAAAGGGGATGTGTCTGTTGTGCCAACCATTAGAGTATTTAAGAATCCTATTGTATTTAACACATTTGTATACTTCTTGCAATACAATTGTTCATTTGGCTTAAAATCAGCTGCATCTGACAGTGAATAGACTTGTTCATAGAGTGAAGCCCTTCACAAAGCAATAAAATTAGCCATAAGATTATGACTTATTTTAAGATTATAAGTTTCCCATTTTTATCATATAAATGAATGGTTGTCATTATCATCATGTTTAACTTTGTCATTATCATCATTTCACATTTTTGCTAATCTTTGATTTTTCTGTCAGCACAGCTGCCTTATTTATGTATTTATATATTTATTTTAATCCCCTCCAAGGAATTTCTTATTCAATTATTGAGGCCATTGTTATACAAGCTCTCTAAGGCCCAAACTTTGATTTAAGATATTATTATACATGGATTTACTTTGTATATAGGCAAAAGTTAAATTTCTGATCAATAATAAACTCAGTTCTTACAGCATGCAATCAGTTGTGTGCTGCTTTATGGTGATTTATTCTAGATAAAACATTACTAGTGTATGCTGATTTTAGTGCATTTAGGAGTGATGTGAGCCCATAAGAATGTTGAGACTTGTATAAATACTGTTAGGAAAGCTAACTATCACAGAATGAACCAAGACATGCCGAAAAGAAAAGAAAAATGCCACAGAGAGCTAACAGCGTACCTCATAAACAAAGAAAAACAGCAATGGCAGCTTAGATTACGCTCTACAAAGGAAGGCAGCAGTGACAAGTTAGGAACATTGCTTGGACATCAAGTATTATTTAATTTGCAGGCAACAAACTATGCTAACAAATAACAGAAGAAAAGTAGGATTCTCAGTTCCTTTTTTTCTTTTTTCTCCAATATGAAGAATAGTAGTAAGACAGACAGTCTTAAAAATAAATATAGGACAGGTTATATAAGAAAAACATTTAAATTCCATCTAAATTTTGTGACAGGAATTTTTTTTTCCTTTTTTGAGATAGGATCTGGCTCTGTCACCCAGGCTGCAGTGCAGTGGTGTGATCTTGGCTCACTGCAACTTCTACCTCCTGAACTCAAGCCATCCTTCTACCTGAGACTCCCACATAACTGGTACTACAGGTGCATGCCACCACACTGGACTAATTATTGTATTTTCTGTTGAGACAGGGGTTCGCCATGTTGCCCAGCCTGGTCTCAAACTCGTGAGCTCAAGCAGTGCACCCACCTTGCCCTCCCAAAGTGTGGGGAGGACTTGTAATGGTCTGTGACTACAGTCACACCTGGCCATAATTTTTAAAAAATTTATCCATATGTTTTCATTCTATGGAATATAGAGTCTCACATAATTGGTTAATATACCAAAATATCCTGAAGAAAATAAGCAGGATATTGAAAAATGTACAATATAACCCCTGAAACATTGTTGGCAATCTCTGAAAAGTCATAATAAGTAGAAAGTCATAATAAGATAGCCAGAAATGGACAAGTGTTACCTTTTTGGAAAAGGTAGAATTTGGAAGCTATTAATTTATATAATCTCAATGCAGATTTTAGACCAGTTCTGGAATCAATTACAGAACTGTTTGGAAGTAAAGATCTCTAGACACCAACATGAATTCATTAAGAGCAGGCCATATAGAACATACTAAGTTCTGTATTTTGATTGTTTCTATATTTAGAAAAGGGAAGGCCATAAATACAGAATATCTTCACTTTGGCAAATAAAATGATAAAGACTCTCTTACTGCTTTTGTGGAAGAAAGGAGCAAGTAATTCCCATACTGTTAATATGAAGTAGTTCTGCAACTCTGGATCATTTTTCTCAAAAGATCATTTGTTAATGGTTTGAGAAGAACTTCAGGTTGATCCCTAGTAGAAGGCCTCAGAACTCTGTCTCTGGTTTTATTCTAAACTACATATCTTATCTGTATGACAAACATATAAAAATAATGCTTAACTTTTCATATTAATTAAAACAAAAAAGACAAAATTAGAGATACTTTAAAAGAACAAAATTCATCATATGCAATTCATAGAGATAAATGTAAGTCTGTACATTTAGATTTATGAAACTAATAAAATTCTTAAATACTGAGTGAGAGTCTAGTCAAGCTAAAAAAAAAAAAAAAAAAAAAAAAGCATGGTCCAGATTTATTCTCTAGAAACAATAGTAACAGCAAAAACTATAAAAATTAAAAGAAATAATGGTTTTCAAGCATCAGACATCAGGCAATACAGTACAGTGATCCTTAAAAATAGTGAAACAAACAAGTGAGTCATAATTTTGTCCCCAGATTACTTACTGGTGAGAGTTTCCAAGCTTCAGTGTACAAAGGGAGAATGCAGGCATTGCCTGACATTCTAAAATTAAGATGAAACTCATAGTCTAGAATGGCCAAGGAAGGTGAAGTTCATAGGACAAAGTACCAGAGAAAAAGAGCAGAACAGAGAGAGTATCCTGGAAATCTGCAGAGGATCTCCTTGAGTCTTCAGCTGTGTACTGGTAAGTGCAAGTGTATACAGAAACTATCCCAAGACCAGGGGAAAATAACAGATAGGGGAAAGAATAAAAGGGAATAATCGCAAGAGCTCATGAAGGGCAAGAAATAGTTATTGTTCACAAAGCAACAAGTAGAAGACTCATGATATTGCCTTAGAACTGGGGCAAAATTAGCCCTGAAGCCTGCAATGGTTCAGTCTATAAAAGCTTAAGAGCAAACCTTAAAAGAATCAGACAAAGCTCAAGAATATTTATAGAAATACAAGAAAATCCAACTGGGTCAAATTTACAATATCTGGCATCTAATTTAAAAAATTACTAGCCATTTAAATCACAAAAATGTAACTCTAAATAAGGAAGTAAGGGTGGAAAGCAGTCAATTAAAACAGATGCAGAAATGGCACAGATTACCCAATTAATAGACAGACAAACAGTAATTATACCCGTATTCCATATGTTCCAGAAATTAGAGGAAAGTATATAAACATATTAAAAAGAAATATAGACTATATGAGAATACCAAAAACAAATATATAGAGATGAAAAATGCAATACCTGCAATCAAAATTATACTGGATAGGATTAATAGCAGATTACAGTCTGGAAAACAAAATATCCTAAACTTGAAAACATATCAATAACAAACTATGCAAAATAAGGCACAGAGGAGCAAATAAACAAAAATACAAAAGAAAACCAGTGACTTGTGAAACAACTTAACGTGGCCTAATGTACATGTGATTGGAGTTTTCGAAAGAAATAAGGGAAAATAGAAGAATGTTATTTGATGAAAAAAATGGCCAAAATTTGTTTAAGTAAGTTTAAAACCATAAATGAACAAATTGAAGAAGTTCAACAGATTCCAAACACAATAAACTATGAAAACAACACCTGCATACATTATTAAATTGGTCAAAACTAATGATAGAGAGAAACATTAAAAGCAACCAGAGGAAAAAATACATATTACACATAGATGTACAATCGTAAGAGTAACATTAGACTTCTTGACAGAAACAATGTAAGCTGGGCAACAATGGAGTGACATCTTTAACCCTTTTCCCATTTAGAAAAAAAAGTACAATTGCCTATCAGCACTCATTTAATTTTACATAAACATGCTTTTTGAGGCTAAAGCAAATCTAACTGATTTTCAATGTGAAAATAAAATTTAAAAACTGCTTTTGGAGTGATTTCTTAAACATAACTAACATCAGAATCATCTGAATCATCAGAATTATCTATTTTGGAAAAATCAGATTCATCAAATGAATCTTCAGCCAACAACTGTTTGAGAATGATGGTAACATCACACGTAGAAATGCTATGTTTTCTAGGATTTTACATTTCAGCAGTTAAGAATTACTATATTTTTTAAATGGAAATACTAAACACCACCACTAAGCAGAATGTTATAAATATTTTATTTTATATATTTTTTATTTTTTTGAGACAGAGTCTTGCTCTGTTGCCCAAGCTGGAGTGCAGTGATGCGATCTTGATTAATTTCAAACTCTGCCTCCCAGGTTCAAATGATTTCCTGCCTCAGCCTCCCAAGTAGTTGAGATTACAGGTATCTGCCACCACACCTGACTAATTTTGTATTTTTAGTAGAGTCAAGGTTTCACCATGTTGGCCAGGGTGTTCTTGAAGTCCTGGCTTCAAGTGATCTGCCCACTTCAGCCTCCCAAAGTGTTGGGATTATAGGTGTAAGCAACCTCACCCAGCCTAGAATGTTGTAAATAGAATGATGTCTTCTGTTTCCAAAGTTAATACATTAGAGCAGTGCAAAAATAATAAAAGTGAGATATTTTGTGGCAAAGTTTTCTTAAGATAAACACAGCAGCTGCAGGCATGTATTCTTGGGGCAAACAGAAAAAGGGTTAAAATACTGAAAGGAAAAGAAAAAAAATCTATAAACCTAGTAGTATTATTTCCAGCAAAAATATTGTTCATTATGAAGGGAAAATAAAGATTTCTTTTTTTAGACATACAAAAGCTGAATTCATTCATCACCAATAGAATAGCAATACAAAAATTATTAAAGGAAGTCCTTCAGGAAGAAAAATTCTGAAACTACATAAAAGAATAAAGAACAGTGGAAATGGTAAATATGTGGATATGTAAAAAGATATTTTTCTTATTTTTGAAATCTCTTTAAGAGATAACTAAAGCAAAAAATAGTAACAATGTACTGTCAGGTTTATAACATACAGAGAAGAAAAACATGCCAACACTCACACCAGTGCTGGGAGGAGGAAAATGAAAGAATATTATTTAAGGTTTCTTTCTACTCCACATAAATTTGGTATAATATTACTTGTGATAAGTTAAAGGTGAACTCCATAAACCTCCATTGTCCATCATGGTAACCACTAGCCACATGTAGCTCTTGAGCCCTTGAAATGTAACTAGTCCAAAATGAATGTGCTGTAAGTATAGAATACACACCTGATTTCAAAGACATAGTGTAAAAAGTAAAAAATTTACCATTAATATTTATATACTGTTACAAATTATTAATATTTATTATTAATTGAAATTAAAATAATTTGGGTATATTAGTTTAAACAAAAATAGTATTGAAATAAATTTTACCTGTTCCTTTTAACTTTTAAAAAATAGGGCTACTAGAAAAAATGAAAATTATATATGTGGCTCACATAATATATCTATTGGACAGTGTACTAGAAACCCTAAAGTAGCCACTAAAATCAAACAAACACACAAGTAAAAACCAACAAACCAACCAACAAACAAAAAACACAGCTACTAAGTGAATAATAGGCAAAAATAAAAAATATTCATTTAATACTAATGATGCAGAGAAAGAGGAAGAGTAAAAAAGAACAGACAAACAAATGGAAAAAAGCAAAACAGTAGATTTAAATCCAACTATAGCAATAATCACATTAATGTATATGATCAAAACACTCTCTGAAAATGGTAGAGATTTTCAAATCTATGAAAAAGCAAAGTTCAACTATCCACTGCTTTCACCAAACCCATCTTAAATATGAAGGCACAAATAGGAATAGAAACGAAATAAGGAAAAAGATACACCATGCTGTCATTACTAAAACGCTAAAATCAGAAAAACCTAACATGGCACAGGTCTCCAAAAACAGACAAGAGTATTTGGTTATCTGGATAAATGGCCTTTGACTGCTGATCTCAGGTATATTTTGAAACTATTCTCAGACATGGATCTAGAGTGGAAACTCATCAGAAGCGAGCATGTCTGCGGGAAGTCTAGATAAAATGCTTTAAAGTTTAATCCTAGATTTTATATTCACAGTTCTTCAGAGAGCTCTGAAAATAACATTATTTCTTCAGGATTAACCATCAGAGATAAACAGTTTTTGACGCATTTCTTGGCAATGGGCTCAACATACGAGCTATCAAGGCAGGCCTATATAGTTCAGAGTAGCTAAAAACCAAAACATCTCTGCCAAAAACTATACAATGAAGAAATGAGATGTCATTTAAATAATTTGCCTAATCATTCGAGTAAGGCCTCTAAGTGCACAGCACTACCACTGTATTCTACATTCTTCATGCCCCCAGGTCACAGATCTGGATAAGAGGACCGAAAGTAAAACAAAAAAGAGCAACAGAAAATAAACATGTAACATAAAATGCTCTCCTGTGATGTACTCTCTTAAGAGGTAAGTTGATATCCCTTACTGTTAGCCCAGTTTTGCATTGCTATAAAGGAATACCTGAGGCTCGGTAATTTATAAAGAAAAGAGATTTAATGGGCTTATGGTTTGGCAAGCTGTATGAGAAGCATGGTGCCAACATCTGTTAAGCTTCTAGTGAGGGTCTCAGGAAGCTTAGAATCATGGTGGAAGATAATGAGAAGCCAGAAAGGCACATGGAAGGAATGGAGGCAAGACAGAGAAAGGACGCATCCCAGACACTTTTAAACAACTAGATTTCACGTGAACTGAGTAGGAACTCACACATCACCAAGGGTATCGCACTAAGCCATTTACAAGAGGTCTGGCCCCATGATCCCCAGCATTGGGGATCACATTTCAACATCAGATTTGAAGGAAACAAACATCCAAACTATATCATTCTGCCCCTAGTTACAAGTCTCTTGTCCTTCTTATATTAGAAAATACAATTATCCTCTTCTCAATAGTTCCTCAAAGTCTTAATTCCAGCATTAACTTCAACCAAAAGTCCAACATCCAAAGTCTCACCTGAGATTCAAGGACAAGCTCCTTCCAACTATGAGCCTGTAAAATCAAAACAAGTTATTTACTTTCAATACACAAGAGTGGTACAGACATTGTGTGGACATTCTCATTCCAAATGAGAGAAATCAGCCAAAAGAAAGGAGCAGCTGGCCCCATACAAATCCAAAATGCCATAGGGCACACACTGCATCTTAAAGCTCTAAAATAATCTGCTTTGACTCCATGTCTCACACCCGGGGCACACTGGTGCAAGGAATGGGCTCCCAAGGCTCTGGGCAGCTCTGACCCTGCGATTTTGCAGAGTGCAGCCACCCACAGCTACTCTGATGGCATTGAGACCTGCAACTTTTCCAGGCTCTGGATGCAAGCTGCCGGTAGCTCTACCATTCAGAGGTCTGGTGTATGGCAGCCCCCTTCCCACAGCTCCACTAGGCAGTTCCCTGGTGAGGACCCTTAGCATTGCCCTAATAGAGTTTCTCTGTGGAGATTCTGCCCCCATGGCAGGCTTCTGTCTGGGCACTCAGGCTTTCTGATACACTCCCTGGAGTCTAGGTGGTAGCTAACAAGCCTTCTGCACTCTTCCATTCTGCATGCTTGTACAGATAAGACCACGTGGAAACTGAAAAGGCTTACAGCTTGTGCCCTACAGAGCAGTGGGCTGAGCTATTCCTGGGCTCCTTCAGCTGAGGCTGAAGACAGAATGGCTGGGATGTAGGGAGTAGTATCCTGAAGCTGAGCAAGGCAGTGGTGCCCTGGCCCTGGCCCTGGCCCCTGAAACATTCTTTCTTCTAGGCCTCTGTGTTAGGCCATTCTTGCATTGCTATAAAGAAATACCTGAGACTGAGCAATTTATAAGAACATAGGTTTAATTGGCTCACAGTTCAGCAGGCTGTACAGGAAACATAGTGCCAGTATCTGTTACTGGGCAGGCCTCAGGAAGCTTTTGCTTGTGGTGAAAGGTGAAGCAGGGGCAGATGCTTCACATGGAAAAACAGGAGCAAGAGAGAGAGAGTGGGGAGGGAGGTGCCATGTATTTTTAAACTACAAGATCTTGCCAGAACTCATTATTGCAAAGACAGCACCAAGCCATGAGGGATCCATCCCTATGACCCAAATACCTCCCACCAGCCCCCACCTCCAGCATTGGAGATTGCAATTCTACATGAGATTTGGGCAGGGACAGATAACCAAACTATATCAGCTTCTGAGCCTGTGATGGGAGAGACTGTTCTGAAGATTTCTGAAAAGAATTTGAAGCCTTTTTCTTCTCGTACTGGATAGTAGCACTTGGCTCCTTTTTAGTCCCGCTAATTTCTCTAGCAAGTGGTTGCTCCATAGTTTGCTTGGATTCCTCACCTGAAAATGCTTTTTCTTTCTCTTCCATATGACCAGGCTGCAAATTTTCCAAACTTTTATGCTCTGCTTCCCTTTTGTCTATCTTTAAATTTTCATTATATTTTATTTTATTTTTGAGATAGGGTCTTGCTGTATCACCTAGGCTGGAGTGCAGTGGTACAGTCTTGGCTCCCTGCAACCTCTTCCTCCTGGGTTCAAGCAATCCTCCTGCCTCAGCCTCCCAAGTAGGTGGGATCACAGGTGTGCCACCATGCCCAGCTATTTTTTTGTATTTTTGTAGAGATGGGGTTTCACTGTGTTGCCCAGCCTGGTCTCGAACTCCTGAGCTCAAGCAATCTGCCCACCTTAGCCTCCCAAAGTTCTGGGATTACAGGTATGAGCCACCATGCCTGGCCTCTGTTTCCCTTTTAACTGTAAGTTCCAACTTCAAGTCATTTTTTTTTTTGGTCCTGTATCTGATCATAAATTGTTAGAAGCAGCCAGCCTCTTTAATATTTTGGTGCTTTTAAATTTCTTCTGCCAGATATTCTATTAAGTTCAAACTTCCACAGATCCCTAGATCCCTAGGATATGAACACAATGCAGCCAAGTTCATTATTAGGGCATAACATGCATGACCTTTACTCCAGTTTTTTTTTTTTTTTTTTTTTTGAGACGGAGTTTCGCTCTTGTTACCCAGGCTGGAGTGCAATGGCGCGATCTCGGCTCACCGCAACCTCCACCTCCTGGGTTCAGGCAATTCTCCTGCCTCAGCCTCCTGAGTAGCTGGGATTACAGGCACGTGCCACCATGCCCAGCTAATGTTTTGTATTTTTAGTAGAGACGGGGTTTCACCATGTTGACCAGGATGGTCTCAATCTCTCGACCTCGTGATCCACCCGACCTCGTGATCCACCCGCCTCGGCCTCCCAAAGTGCTGGGATTACAAGCTTGAGCCACCGCGCCCGGCCGACCTTTACTCCAGTTTTAAATAACTTCTTCATTTCCATCTGAGACCTCCTCAACGTGGCCTCCACTCTCCCTATCTCTATCAGCATTTTGATCACAATCATTTAACCAGTCTCTAAGAATTCAAAATTGTCCCTCATCTTTGTGTCTTCTTCTGAGCCCTGCAAACTCTTCTAACCTCTCTGCTCTTTGTCCTGTCCCAAAGCCACTTCCACATTTTTAGATGTCTTCATAGCAACACTTGAGTCCTGGTACCAATTATCTGTGTTAGGCTATTTTTGCATTGCTATAAAGGAATATTTGAGGCTGTGTAATTTGTAAATAAAAGAAGGCTGGGCATGGTGGTTCACACCTGTAATCCTAGTACTTTGGGAGACCCAGGAGGGCCAATTGCCTGAGGTCAGAAATTTGAGGCCAGCCTGGCTAACATGGTGACACTCCGTATCTACTAAAAATACAAAAAATAGCTGGGCTTTCTGGCACACACCTGTAGTCCCGGCTCCTTGGGAGGGTAAGGCAGGTGAATTGCTTGAATCCAGGAGGCAGAGGTTGCAGTGAGCTGAGATTGTGCCACTGCACTCCATTCTGAGCAACAGAGAAAGACTCCATCTAAAAATAAACAAAGAAAGAAAGAGAGAAAGAGAGAACAAAAAGAAAAAGAAAGAAAGAAAGAAAGAAAGAAAGAAACAAAGAAAGAAAGAAAGAAAAGAAAAGAAAGAGAAAGAAAGAAAAGAGAAAAAATAAAGAGGTTTAATTGGCTCATGGTTCTGCAGGCCGTATGAAACGCATGGTGCCAACATCTGCTTGGTTTCCAGTGAGGACCTCAGGAAACTTCCAATCATGGCAGATGATGATGGGGAGCCAGCATGTCACATGGCAAGAGCATGAGCAAGAGAGAGAAGGGGGAGGTTCCAGTCTCTTTTAAACAGTTGATCTCACATGAACTGACTGAGCAAGAACTCACTTATCACCAGGGGTATGGCATTAAGCCATTTACATGGGGTTTGTCCCCACGATCCAGTATTTCCCACTAGGCCTCACCTTCAACATTGGGAATAACGTCAGCATGACATGTGGAGGAAATAACATTCAAACCATATAACCCTTTTTGGTTTACCTAGAGTAATCAACATTTCAGATGAACCAAATAGACATGGAAAGAAATGTGTCTTTGGGGTAAAGATATGTATTAGTCAGCTCAAGCTACCATAACAAAATATTACAGACTGGGTGACTTAAAAACGATAAATTTATTTTCTCACAGTTCTGGAAGCTGGAAACCCAAGGTCAAGGTGCCAGCAAGGCTAGTTTTTGGTAAGGCCTTTCTACTTGGGTTGCAGATGGCAATTTCTTTCCATGTCCTTATATGTCCTTCTTTATCTGTCACAGTGGAAAGTGAGAGATGTGTCTGGTGCCTCTTTCTCTTTTTACAAGGTCACTAGTCCTTTTGGACTAGGGACCCACTTTTATGACCTCATTTAATCTTAATTTCCTCCTTATAGGTCTTAACTTGAAATACAGGCATATTGGGGTTAGGGCTTCAACATATGAATTTTGGGGAGACACACTCAGTCTATAAACAAGATATGTCTAGGGAGAGGAATAGAATAAGTCTAGTGTCTGAGTGCTGACTGTTCCTAAATAATATTTATTAGCTAATGATAAGTGCTATGCAGATGTTGTGCATGGCCCAAGAATGTACCAGAAATCTAACAAACCTGAAAAGGAAACAATGCAAATGTACCCCTCTGGTCCTGATTTTAATACTATCCTCAAAACTTCTCTCTTTTTGGTCCTAAGTTAATACTGAGTTCTTTTAATTCATTTTCCTATGTTCCTTGACTCCACATACATTTCTCCTTTTCTCTGTAATTACTCTAATGACACCATCATAATCTCTTCCTTACAAGAATGATAGCAATGCTTCTCCAATTTGTCTTTTCACATTTACTCTTATGTGCCTTCAAATTATCTTTGAAAAGTATAAATCAGACGAAGTCTTTGGTGGTTTCCTATTGTTTAAGCCTGATATTCTTAATTCAGGCTATGAGACTGTACATGATCCGGTTCTTACCTCCTTCTTGAGCCATATTTTACAGCAGTCTTCCACCACTATTCACTATTCACTATGCTTTAGCACTTAGTAGCTGCACTGAACTTGCGGTTCCTCCAACAAGCATCTTTTCTACATGCTGTTCCTTCTACCTGGGTTAATATTCCTCATTCTCCAGTGCCCTCTAGTTCCTCTGTTCTTCAACAAGTCTTTGTTTCAGGTCTTTTCTCAGAGAACATGCACTAGGTTAGGTTCCCTCATTACACTGTCTTTGCACACTTGACTCTGGATCTTAGAAAAAGATCCAAGGCCTAGAGGTCAGATACTTAAGTTATCACCGTAATTCTTGGCCAAGTCACTACTTTTCTGGGCTTCCTTGTGCCATCAAGTGTATGAAGGACCAAATATCAAGTGCATGAAGCACCAAAACTATTTGTAGAGTCAAAGATATTTTGGAGAGTAAACCCTCTCAGATTCTCAGTGCTGACATACCAAAACCTATAGCTGGAGATTCAATGGGGGACAGAGTCACCAATGGAGTCACTCCGAGTTTTACAGTCTTTTTCTAGCATGTTGGGGTTACAACAAAGAAGTACGTAATTTTGCAGAGTTGCACGTGGTAGGGTAGGGAGAACAGAAGGACAGAGTGTAAAAGACTGACTAGGCTAGTTATTGTGGTTGAAGTAATAAGCCATACGTTTTAGGTTATATGCTGTTTGTTCCTTAATAATGTATGTCAATTTAATAGTATCTTTTTGGAAGAAGAAAATGAATATATATATTTTGCACAATTCAAAAAATAGTTTTATTCAGGCATTGTACACAACAAACTATATATATTTAAACTGCATGATTTGATACGTTTTGACATGTATACAACCATAAAACTAAAACCACAATCATGATAGTCAACATATCCAACCCCTCAAACGTTTCTTTTTTTTTTTTTTTTTGAGATGGAGTTTCGCTCTTGTTACCCAGGCTGGAGTGCAATGGTGCGATCTCGGCTCACCACAACCTCCGCCTCCTGGGTTCAGGCAATTCTCCTGCCTCAGCCTCCTGAGTAGCTGGGATTATAGGCACGCGCCACCATGCCCAGCTAATGTTTTGTATTTTTAGTAGAGACGGGGTTTCACCATGTTGACCAGGTTGGTCTTGATCTCTCGACCTTGTGATCCACCCGCCTCGGCCTCCCAAAGTTCTGGAATTACAGGCTTGAGCCACTGCGCCCGGCCCCCTCAGACGTTTCTTTGTGCCCCTTTGTTGTCTCTCCCTCCCAAGTAATCTTCTCCTTTGTGCCTCCAGGAAGCCACTAGGCTGCTGTTAAAATACATTAGCTTATGTTTGCTGTAATTTCATATAAATGGAATCATACAATATGTATTCTTTTTTGTATGGCTCTTTCACTCAGCATAATTACTTTGAGATTCACTGATTGTATTGCATGTATATATAGTTCATTCCATTGTATTGCTAAGTAGTATTCCACTTTATGGTTATATCATAATCTGTTCATCTATGTACTCTTTATCTGTTGATGCACACTTGGGTTGTTTTCAGTTTGGTGTGATTACAAGTAAAGCTGCTAAGAACATTCATATAAATTATTTTAAGGACTATGTTTTCGCTTCTCTTGAGTAAATACCTACAAGTGGAACAGCTGTATCTTCTGCTAGATGTATATGTAACTTTTGAAGAAACTGACAAATTGATAGATATTGTATTGTATTCAATCCAATCAAGTTGATATGCAGTATTAACCATCACAGTTATAATCAGTCTACATTCCATCAACTAGCAGTGCATGAGTTACAGTTCTTCCACATCTTCTCTAACACTACTAAGTGGTAAATCTTTTTAAATTTTAGCTACTCTGTGTGTAGTAGTTCATTTTGGTTTTAATTTATTCTGATTTATTTATTTTTAATTAATCCTACTATTAATGATGTTGAGTATCTTTTCAACAGTTTATTTGTCATGGCATTTTTTGGGAAGGGTGAAGTGTCTATTCAAAACTTTCGCACATTAAAAAAATTGAGTGTCTTTATTGTAGAGTTTTGAGAGTTCTTTGTGGATACAAAATCTGGATACAAATCACTATTAGTTCTGTGATTTGAAAATATGTTTTTCAGTCTGTCGCTTGTCTTTATGTCTTTTGATTCTCTTAACAGGGTCATTTGAAGAGCATTTTTTTTTGAAGTTTAAATTTTTCTTTTATAGATCTTAGAAATATTTGCTTAATTCAAGCTTACAAAGATTTTCTTCTATAAATATCATAGTTTCAAATTTTACAATTAGTTTAATGGTCCATTCTAGGTGAATTTTTATAAAGGATATAAAGTAATGACCCAAATTTGTTTTTGCATATGGATATAAAATTGTTCTAATATCATTGGTTGAAAATTCTTTTCTCTGTTGCATTGCTTTTACACCTTTGTTAAAAATAATTTTTCCAAATATATATGTGGGTTTATTTCTGTATTTTCTGTTTTGTTCTTCTGATATATTTGTCTATCTTTGCAGTAAATTTAGCTGTTTTGATTACTGTGACTTAAAAAAAAAAATCAGTTAATGTTAGCTCTCCAACTTTGCTCCATTCAAAAGAACTGGAGTGGCTATACTTATATCACAGTAAACTTCAGACCAAAGAAAACTACCATAGTTAGAAAAGTATAATATATGTATTATAGATTGTGTGACTCAGGCTACTATAACAAAATGCCATCAACTGGGTAGCTTATAAATAACATAAATTTATTTCTCGGAGTTTTGGAGGCTGGGAAGTCCAAAATCAAAGTACCAACAGATTAGACATCTTGTGAGGGCCTGTTTCCTAGTTCATAGATGATGCCTTCTCTCTGAGTCCTCACATGGTGGAATGGGCAAAATAGCTCTCTGGAACCTCTTTTATAAGGGCAGTAATATTATTCATGAGAATGAAATCCTCATGATTTGATTATCTCCTAACACCATCACATTGGTGATTAGGTTTTGGGAAACACATAAACACTCACTCCATAGCATATATACACTATAAGAGATATATCAGTCACCTTACATGGGGACTAATAGAGTTATAACTGTATATATATACATTTATAGTTAAACTATACACACACACACACACACACACACACACACACACACACACGTATATATTTGTTTAATGATGGGTGAATGGATGAAAGTAAAATAAGCACACATGAATAATTCCCATTGGGCAGCCCCAAATATTTCCAAAATATTAGAAGATATTTTGAAGATGACTTGGTGTTCCATATTTTAGCCTGTTTGTGACTTACTCTTCTCTATCTGCTAATGCAGCTTTCCATTTCTTTGAAAACATCACATTTCCCTACTATTTCTGAGTCTCTAGAGTTGTTCACATGTTCATGTCAGAGAATATGCAGCTACAACATAGTACTGTAATTGTCTTTTTTGGCTGCTTAAGCCACTCTACTTTGAGTTCTGTGAGGTCTGCAAAACATTGCTGTCATTTTCCCTGTTACATTACTGTTATTGAGACTCTAACAAATCATGTGTTTGCCAAATTTCTCAATATTAGGTTGTTTCTAAGGAGAAAGGCAAGACAACAGAAGTTTGACTTTCATAAACTTCCTCAGAGAAGCAGTAACTGGAGATTTAGTCTCATTTAAAAAATTTTTCAGTAGAGAGGAGGGCACCTGAAACACCTCCCATGTTTGAGGAAGTGTTCCATTTTAATTTCCCTAGAGCGGGCAGGAGTTGAGACATTTGAGTCAAGGTAGATACATCACACATTAGTCTAAAGAATGAGCTTAGTCTAAAGAATGGCAGCTTCTGAGTTGTGCCACTCTACCTTTTCTCAGGACCAGATCTAAGGAAGTTATTTTAAGTTCCTTGACAATGGCCCACAGAGTAGGGATGCTATTAAAAAATAGGAAGGCAAGGTCTCATCACATGTTATCTTAGTTGATCAGATCATGATAGGCCCTGCTTACAACCATTTATAGGTTGCCTAGTAACTTAGATGGGAAGCTGTGCTTGCCAAAGGTCCTGCCTTTTTGGCCCTTTCTAATTCTCCAGGCCCATTCTACTTTTTCTCCTTTCTCATTAAGCTCTAGCTCACTGGCCTCATCTCAGTTCCTTGAACGCAGTGGAATTTTTTCTGCTTAAGGGCCTTTCATTTTACTGTTGCATCTGGCTAGAACATTCATCCACAGATCTTCAGTGGTTGGCCCTTTTTTTAACCTTTTAGGTACCTGTTCAAATGTGGCCTCTTCCCCAATGCCTTGCCCAATGACCTGACCTAAAATAGTCCCCAAATCCAGTTCTTCATCACATCATCATGCTTATTCCCTTCATAGTACTTATCACTATCTAATTATCCTGTTCATATATTTATTTATGTGCTATTATCTGTCTCTCCCTACCACATAAGCTCTTTGAGAATAAGATCCTTGCTGTGTGTACACTGTTATGCCAAAAACATTGAATGGTATCTACCATATTGTAGGTAGTTAGTAAAAATTGTTGAACTAATGAATTTTTCTGTCTTGTCTACCAAGCTATGAGTTCTGAAAGGACTGGATCAAGGTCTGTTTTGCTCATTTTTGTATCTCCACACACAGAGGACATAATAAATATGTGCTGAATAAAAGTAAAAAGAGAATAATAAGTCAAGAGTTACAGAGCCAGGAACACTAAAAAATCCAGGCCATACACTTTCAACCAGATAGTAGTTAACTGTAGCAGCATCCTCCACATGCAGGTTCAGAGCCTGCTCTGAGAGACCAGGCAAATGGAAGAGAAGTGCAAGTCTGCCAAGGTTTCACCAGCCTGCAGGTGCATTCAGGGTCACATGAAGACTGCCTGATTTCAGGACTTATTTCCTCTATTTGCATAATGCTTGTCCTCAGCCCTTAAAACGATCCCTTTCAGCATTTCTGAGAGTCCCCAGGAAGTATCTCACTTGTGATTAAGAAAAAATCTAGCTTTTTTAATGCTCTTGCTGCCTTTTAGACACCACATTTATCCTGCAAAGATTACTATTACTCTCCTAGGTCCTGTTCTACCAAGCATACCGTCCTTAAGCAAACCCCCACTGCTGTTCGACTGACCACAAAAGACTTTACCAGACTCACGCATTTCTGAAAATTTCACAGCAATGAAGCTTGATGATCTGTGGCAAACTTTCCCCTGTGGTTACCTGTCTCTCCCTTGTAATTAATCTGAGGTGTCAAAAACAATGCAGTATGTATGTGTGTGCCTTAATATTTTATAGTATTCATCTAATGTTTTTTTCAGTTTTTACCTATGGCTCTCACTTTGCCTAGGACCCACACATGAATCTATGAAATTTGGCTAGGAGCAGATATGAGTGACAGTCACAAAGTTATACTCAGAATCCAGATTCTCCTCTGGGAAGAAACTGGGGGGCTCATTGTGGCTCCCACCTTCCAACTTTAAGATGAGTTCTCTCCCAGAGGATTCTACAGCCCTCCTCCAATTAGACTGCTGTCAGAGTATCTCACAATTTATTGAAAATGCCTAGTGGCCCAAGCAGGAGACAAAACTGAAGCTCTTTCCTATAGGCTCATCAGGCTTCAGGAAAATAATCTGGCTTCACAAATTCCCCAGACATGCTTGAACGGGCCCAGATTCAAGCTGAAACTCTGCTAGCCTGATACACAAGAAAATCTTCCAATGAACTCAGCTGTAACAAACCTTCAAATCACATAAAGCCATCCCACACCCTTGGCAATGAACACAGCCAACAGCAACAGAGGCCATGAGGTGGCAGCAAGAGCAACTTAAAGGCCATGAAAGGGAATACAGAAGCCAACCACCTCACAAGATACTCTGCTAAGAGTAAGAAGAAATTTGGGCTTCTGACAATTCTGCTGAAATTCCTCCATGAAACTCCTCAAACTGAGAACACAGATTACTTGTTATTATACAAGTATGTAGAATAATAGGATATATAAATCATTAAAATAGCTGTTATGTTTGGATGACGAAATTGTGATGCTTTTTCTAAATAAGTTTAATTTGTATATTTTTGCTACTCTGTTTTTACAATTAAAGGGCAAGGAAGAAAATGAAGATTGTTATTATACATCTGTGAACCTAACTGTTGTAAGATAGGCAGCAAAGTAACCTCTTGTTCAAGCTAAGCGTTAATAATTAATTATCTCTAAACCTTGTTCAGTTTGTAAATTTGTGTGTTGAAAGCCATAACATAAAAATAGCAGAATCTCAGTTCACAAATTCAAAACTGCAAGAACCATCATATTTGTTTATAATCTGTAAGTCACTTGAAATCCAACTCCATGCTCCATTCCTATAAGCTAGTGAGAAATTTAGTGGGAATTAAGGCTCCACCAACCAGCCCAAGGCTGTATCTTGCACGGCTTGTATCACTAAGACTCAGGAGAGCCCCACTCATTAATCATTTGCTTACTTTGTTTTCTGCTGAAATGCCAGGATATTTTCCATGGCTCTGCTGCTTTGGTCCACATTCGGTGACGGGAATCATCAGACGTACATTTCAGGTACTGTACTGAAGGTGTGCCCTTCTAACTGCCCGCAGAAGTAAGCCAGCTCCTTTAGTGGTCATACCACCTCTTGACTCTGCAAAAAGGAAGTATAAAGGAACTGCCCACCTGTTTGCAAATAATATTTTTCAAAATGTAATTAACATGAATCTCTAGAGAACACTTATATCAACTAAAACACACACGCAATTAACTTTACTGACATAGAGCTGTAATAATAAACATAAATGGCATTTTGAGATTCTAAAATAATTTCTGCAGATTAAATAGAAGGCAAGGAATCATTAAAGCCTTTTCTAATATGTATGTATTTATCTTTCCCATTTTAAATTATATTTTGATGGTGGGCCTGAATTACTTGCCACTTGAATACAAAAATGTTCAAGACATTTCCTGGGTTAGCTATAAAAAATACCTTATTTTATCTAATATGCTGAGGCCTGAAGTTTCCTTCTCACATAATGAAATGAGCATCTTTTTGTGATAGGAGCAATGGCCTAACACTTTCATATTGTTCTTTTTTATTTCAAGATACGTAAGGATGTCAATCACTCTGAGCACATAGATGCATTAAGTCATTCACCTGGGGTGGAGGATAGAAGTCACCCACACACAGTCTCTTGCACAACACTGGTCTGATTAGAGTTCCACCTGCGCCATGGACACCCAGGATAGTGACAGATGTACCTGTCAGAGGCTCACTCCCTGCTTTATCTGATAGGGCAAGGTTGCACAGGGAGTGCCCCACAACTGGACTAGTCCTGTCAGAACCCACAGATGCCTCTGGGGCAAAGAAGGGGGCACAAAGGGTGCCTTTCCTCTAAAATCAAGCAGGCTGAGGAAAAGCTAAGAAGCTCCTTCTCCATCATCACTGTAGGTGAGTGCAGGATGGAGAGACAGAAGAAGACCAAACACTGATAAAATGGTAATATTTATTTTTACAACATACATATCTTATAGAAAACAAACCATTTGAATTTTAAGAATCAAAGGTGAGGGAAAGAGTAATAGATCAAGGAAAACGGCATTTCTATATTAGTGAGTAAAATAAATGAGGTTTAAAAAAACAAGTATCTCTGGGATGGTACATTAACAAAGTTTTGGTATTTGATAGTTTATGATTTAGAATTCAAAATTATAGTCATTAAAAAATATATATCTTACCATATAATCACATCAAATAAACTCATATCAATATACAATGGTAATAGTAACAAAAGTAATCTGTCCTGAAGGAAGTATCTCAGAGTAAAACAAAAAATGACATTGTTTTATATTTGTAAACAACTTTACAATTTTCAAAGTGCTTTCACTTAAATGGTCCCATTTGATCCTCATGTCAGTCTATGAGACAGGCAGCACAATTTTTTCTCTCATTAGTGTGCAGGTAGGAGACTGAAGCCTAGACCAATTTAGTGATCTGCCATGAGGTACATGGCTTGAAAATACGAAGACTAGAAACAGAACTCTGGACTTTTGCTTCCCAGTCCATTTTTATTTCTTATCTAATGGTTATTCATAGCTCTGTAGTTTTTGTCATTGAAAATAGACATCAATTTCCAGAGGTGAGTAAAGTTTGTCCACAGATAGGTATAGTTTACAGTATTTATCCATATTGGATTGGTATCTTTTATGGCTATCCATTTTCATGTACTGTTAAAATGAGAATCAACCTAATAAATAACTCCGCTTACAACTTTCCTTTATATTCTCCAAGAGTCTCACTTTTTGATTGTAGTTTAGTTGGCAGATGTAGTTTTGAAGAGCATTGCTTCTACGTACTCCACCCTTTGACCCAGTTTCTGCCAAAAGCTGGCACCACAACTATTATATTGCATATATTGCAGAAGCTTTGAGCTTCTTTAAATCTGTCTCAGCAACTTTCAACCAGGCTATTTAATTCGCCCAGAAAAGGGCAGAAGTAAGGAGACATAGATGCAAGGACATTGTCAGGTTCATTCTCTTTCCCACCTATTTCCTAGGTCCGCCCAGGCTTACAAGTAAACATAGAGATGTGTTAGGTGACAGACTGTATTTTGTTTCACACAGACCTTGAGAAGCCATACAAATACTGTCAGCTCTGAAGGATCCTCAGAAGCCATGGAAGCTTCAGCTGTGATGCAATTCCATGAAGAACATTTTGTTTTACTTAAAACTTTCTGGTTACCCTGGGCCCCGCTTATGATCAGAAAAAACTCATATATAAATATATAATGGTAATAGTGACAATAGTATTACCATTCTAACATTTGTGAGATCCAGGGCAATAGTGCACGTAGAGGTTCACATAACCATTTGTCTAAATATTTAAATGTCATGCTAACAAGCTATAATATTAAATATGTTCTCTCCTCTTTTGCAACAATGGTACATCCATAATAACAAAATTGAAATACATGCTTGACACTATGGTTTCATGTTACTGATAGTTGGCAAAATAGAAAAGTCATTTGAATTTAATTATTACTCTCTATATTTGGGGATTTTTTTCTTTTTAGACAGGTCTCGTTCTTTCACCTAGGCTAGAATGCAGTAGCTCACTGTAACCTCGAACTCCTGGGCTCAAATGACCTTACCACCTCAGCCTCCCAAGTAGCTAGGAGTATAGGCACATGGCACCATGCCAGGCTTTCTCATTTTTCTAGAGACAGGGGTCTCACTATGTCACCCAGGCTGGTCTTAAACTCATAAGCCCCCATGCTCAGCTGGGATTTTTGTTGATAAGCCAGTCATTTTTGAATTACAACATGAAACAATATAATGTATAAGTTATTTATAAATTGATTTAGTTCATAAATTTATTTTTCTTACTTTCATTAGAAAACTATCACTTACTATGCTGTGCTAATTGAGACTTTCAGATAATTCATGCTCTGTTGAGAGTACTGACCTAAAAGACTAAAAAAAATTTTTTTTTTTTGAGACTGTGTTTTGCTCTTGTTGCTCAGGCTGGAGTGCAATGGTGCAATCTCAGCTCACTGCAACCTCCACCTTCTGGGTTCAAGCAATTCTCCTGCCTCAGCCTCCCAAGTAGCTGGGATTACAGGCATGTGGCACTGTGCCCAGACAATTTTGTATTTTCTCAGAAGAGACAGAATTTCACCATGTTGGTCAGGCTGGTTTCAAACTCCTGACTTCAGGTGATCCACCTTCCTCAGCCTCCCAAAGTGCTGGAATTAAGGTGTGAGCCACCGTGCCTGGCCAGGACTAAAAATTAATTGTGTGCACCTGCCTGTAGTTCCAGCTACTGTGGAGGCTGAGGCAGGAGGACCCCTTGAGTGCAGGAGTCCAAGGCTGAAGTTCCCTATGATTGTGCCAATGAATAGCCACTGTACTCCAGCCTGGGCAGTCTAGTGAGGTTTATCTTTAAATAAAATTAATTATAATTGTAAAATTTCAGCAAAAATCATAATAAATATAAAAATAGAATTATTTTTCATGTTTTTCCAAAAAGTGATTTTTTAAATATTCAAAATTATTTATTAAACTAAAAGTCAAAATACAAACTCTAATGCATATACAAAAATTAATATCTGAAGTTACATTTTATAATTCATTTCTGAAAATTTAATTAAAACTTATTAGCTATTTTCATAAAAATAAAACTATTCACAATTCTGGCATTAAATGTTCATCCAGTTTTCAATATAAAATCAATAACATATTTTATATATGTCATAGCTACATCAGTGTGGTCCAATAGAAATACAGTGCAAACCACATATAAACTTTTAATTTTTTTTACATTAAAGGTCCACATTAGAAAAATTTAAAAGTGAACATTAACACATTATTAATATTTATTTTAATAACATTTTATTTAATCTATATATTAAAATATTTCAACATGTAATCAAAAATAATAAAGGCTTTTGGATTCTTTTTTCATACTGTCTTCAAAATTCAAAAATACACAAAATTAAATTTTACAATTATAACACTTCTCAGCTGGACACATTTCAGGTGCCCAGAAGTCATGTGTGGCTAAGGCTACCATATTGGACAGCAACGTGAATTCTTTAATATGTCAAGTCTTCTTCAGTTGCCATGTGCAACTACTTCAAATACCACATTAATTGAAGGCTTTCAGACCCACAGATTGACATACAAAGAGAAGCAACATAACGGATATTCCACACTCAAGTTCTTCCTCTTACAATAGTAGAGGAAGAACACAAGTTCTTACAATAGTAGAGGAAGAACACATATTAACATGTCCAAGTAAATTGTCTTTTATCTAAGCACTTCTACCACTCTAATCCTTGGAAGCAGTGTCCATCTCTGATGGAGGTGCAATCCACAAACCATCATGGATGCAACGGCCTTTTGTGCCAAAGGTTACAGGACAAGAGGTTTGAAGAAGCATTTCCTTGGGGTCCAAAGGAGGCTTAGGCATGAGAGTGGATGTTTAGGAATGCATGCTACACAATGCAGTGCGGAGCATCAGACAACAAGTAACAGACATACCATGTGTTCATTAACTCATTTGTTGGTGCATTTATGAAAACCAGGGCTGAAGGAAGGGGTTGCACTTGCTCAGGTATGAGGAAGATACTGAATCAGGGCAATCCCAGAACTAGCCTGGTTTCCCAGGAGTGCATTAGAAAAGGAAGGGATCAAGATGGGCTAGGTCTCTCAGGACTGTGCTAGATGAGGAAAGAGGGGCTGGACTGTGAATCGTCATGCAGTAATGGCAGTGCTCCAAGAATGAGATGAGTGGCAAGGTCTGGTCTGAGAGAACAGGAGTACTTGGGGTAAGGTTGGCAAACTGCAATGACCTGGAATGCACACACTCCATTAATTATTGCCAATCTTCTAGTTTTTCCAAAGTGGCCACATGTCTAACAAGATGCAAATTTTTCTAGCTATCATTATTATTCTGCATACATCTATAACATCTACTTATCCATCTATCTATCCATTCATTCATTCATCCATTTAACATGTCATGTATATTGAAAATCTATTAATTGCCAGACACTGTTCTTAGTACCACATCTACAACGATGAATAGGATACAATCCCTACCCTTGAATAACTCTTACTACTGTATAGGAATTAACCCTCCGCCAAAACATTCTTTCTTATCTCTCGTAGTTATTTCCTCCAAAATGTGCACACCTGCTTGTGTTATTCTCCTCAATGTTGGTGCAGATCAAGGATCCTTTGGGGGCTGTTGTCCATCTCAGCTTTTTCCGGGAGGCTGAAAATTGCTGTGCAGAACCTCTTGGGCTCTCCTTCTAAGATCACTTGATCGAGGAAGTGTATATTTCCCTCACCTATAAAGTATCTGAATAGAAAACATAATATACACTGTTTGTGGTAGATTATGCCTGTAATCCAAGCACTTTGGGAGGCTGAGACAGGAGAATAGCTTGAAGCCAGAAGCTCAAGGCCAGCCTGGGCAACAGAGTGAGACCCTATCACTACAAAAAAAAAAATTTTTTTTAATAGCTGGACATGGTGATGTGCACTTGCAGTCCTATCTATTCAAGAAGCAGAAGTGAAAGGGTCACTTGAGTTCTGGCGTTCAAGGCCACGGTAAGCTATGACTGTGCTGCTGTACTCTAGCCTGGGTGACAAAGTGAGACACTGCCTCTATAAAACGGGAAAGAAACATGATATAGGAAGACGGGGAAGAAGAGGGAGAAGTAGCTGCTGTCAGGGGATAGAGACAAAATACATTTGTGGTGGCCAAATCTGTATGATCCTCCTATATTATTTTGGTATTGGAAGAAATTCTTTCAACATGAGAATATACTATAGAATAGAATACTGTACAATACCGAAGATGACTAATTTTTCCTCCATGGAAAGAAATACTTATCAATGATTATTTCCTTTTCCTACATACCAAGTAAATTTTAGAACATTACATATAATTATTAAATTCAACTATTAATAAAGAGAAAAATGTATTAAAAAAATTTTTTCCCATTTCCAGTAGAGAACTTACTATCTTTTAGGTAAATTTGGTAGTGAACTATAGTAGTGGTAAAAAAAAAAAATGCCATGCTTTAAACATATTTTAATATTCATTATCTCATTTGACCCACACAACAACTATATGAAGTAGTTAAGGAATGCATTATCTTCATTTATCGGATAAAGAGTTGAGCCATAAAGAGACTAGAGACTTGTACATGCCCACACACATTAGGGCCAGAGATAAAAATAGAGTTGAAGTCTCTGGATTCCTAGTCCACAATGCTTTCCATGATAACACAATACCTTCCTAGTTGCTCTTCAAAAAAATTGATGATCTATTGCAGACAAAACACTAAAGGAAAATCCTCATAAGTAAAAAATCTAAACTGCTAGCTAGGATCTAGTAAAATGTGCTCAGAATATGTTGTTTTCCTTTGTCTTATCCTTATTTATTCTAGATCAAAATGGAATACATAAATATACACAACCAGAAATTTACTGAGACCAATTATTTCACAATTTTATGGATTTTGTGCCCAACATTAATTCATATGTCATCTCTTATTTAAAAATCTTTATAATATAGAAAATGCTGCTGAATTTAATTATTCTTTGGCAATAAAAATTTGTGAGTTTGCTGATCAGTTAAGTTAGCTCTACCAGATAGACCTCATTATTTGCAGACCTGACTTAGTTTCTCAGTAAAATAGTCTTCTCAGTAGAGCATGAGGGAATAATATTGCTTTCACTTTCTATCTTGGCTTTATAAGTAGGGAAAATTTTATGATCATTTAGATCTTACTTCACTGCCAACCCCTGAAATTTAATTCTACATATGATCTGCCAAGGACAAAACTTTCCACTTTACAAAAAACTTTTCTCCAAAAAATACCCATTGGCCCCAGATATGAAATTTGCTGATGAATATGTTTTCAAAAAACAAAATAAAAGTTGTGGAAAGCAGCAATGTGGTAGGGAAATCACTCTTAATTCTCAGAAGTGATGGGGTAGTGGGAAATAGCGTAGTAGTGCGGTTAGGGGAGAAGTAGGAAGTAGGAATGTATGTATATTATATAAGCACAGACAGGAAAAACAACTCTCACTTTAAAGAGTGTAGTGAGGTACTAAGAATGAAAAACTGCACAATTATATCCCTATAATAAATTACAAGATTTAAATTATTTTCTTCCTTTTGATTTCCTTGAATATAGTAAAATAGATAGCAACATACAGAGAATACACACAGCAAAGCAGCTCTTGGAATTCTATTTACTAAAGTTTTCAAGTAAATTCAATGTATTCCACAGATAATCACAAGTTTTTACAATGAATGAAATAGATTGAGTGCTTTTCCAAGTAGCTAGCAAGGCAGGTTTTAAAATGATTAAAAATACAATCTTTCAGTTCAAAATTAAATACACTTACTGTATTATTCTGTTCTCATGATGCTAATAAATACATAGCTGTACTGGGTACTTAATAAAGGAAAGAGGTTCAATTGACTCACAGTTCCAAATGGCTGTGGAGGCCTCACAATCACGGCAAAAGGCAAAGGAGGAGGAAAGGTATATCTTACATGGTGGCAGGCAAGAGAGCATGTGCAGGAGAAGTCTCCTTTATAAAACCAGTAGATCTCGGAAGACATATTCACTATAACAAGAACCACACGGGAAAAACCTGCCCCCATAATACAACTACCTCCCATCAGGTCCCTCCCATGACACGTGGGGATTATTACAATTTAAAGTAAGATTTGGGCGGAGACACAGAGTGAAACCGTATCTAATTTTCTGATGTATATGTTTCCAGCCAGTCCCAATGAGATGAACCGGGCACCTCAGTTGAAAATGCAGCAATCACCTGCCTTCTGCATTGATCTCACTGGGAACTGTAGACCAGAGCTGTTCCTATTTGGCCATCTTGCCAGCAACCCAACTCTGGGCTTCTTAATTACATTACTGAAATAAAGAAATTTTTTCAATTATAAAATTTCACTGATGTATATGTTTTCAAAGAAAAAAGTTGAATTTTATAATTGAATTTTTAAAAAAATTTTAATAATGTAATTAAGAAGCCCAGAGGGGAGTTGCTGGCAAGATGGCGAAATAGGAGTAACCTTGGTCTGTAGTTCCTAGCGAGATCAATGTAGAAGACAGGTGATTTCTTCATTTCCAACTGAAATACACAGTGCATCTCATTGGGACTGGTTGGACAGTGAGTGCAGTCCATGGAGGGTAAGCCAAAGCAGGGTGGGGTGTCATCTTGCCCAGGAAGTGCAAGGGGTCAGCTCCCTCTTCTAGCCAAGGGAAGCTGTGAGGGACTAAGCCATGAGGGACTGAGCCATGAGGGACTGAGCCATGAGGAACCGTGCATTCCAGCCCAGATACTGTGCTTTTCCTCATGATCTTCACACTCCACAGACCAGAAGATTCCCTCTGGTGCCTACACCACCAGGGTCCTGGGTTTCAAGCACAAAATTGGGTAGCCATTTGGGCAGACACCAAGCTAGCTGCAGGTGCTTTTTTTTTTTCCCATACCCCAGTGGCACCTGGAATGCTGGTGAGATAGAACTGTTCACTCCCCAGGAAAGGGGTCTGACCAGGGAGATAAGTGGTCTGGCTCGGCAGGTCCCACCCCTATGGAGCCCAGCAAGCTAAGATCCACTGGCTTGAAACCCTCCCTGCCAGCACAGCAGTCTGAGGTCAACCTAAGATGCTCAAGCTTGGTGGGGGGAGGGGCACTCACCATTGCTGAGGCTTGAGTAGGTGGTTTTACCCTCACAGTGCAAATTTAAAGCCACCCAGAAGATTGAATTGAGCAGAGCCCACCACAGCACAGCAAGGCCACTGTGGGCAGACTCCCTCTCTAGATTTCTGCTCCTTGAGCAGGGCATCCTTAAAAAAAAAGGCAATAGCCCCAGCCAGGGCTTATAGATAAACCCCCATCTCCCTGGAACAGAGCACCTACGGGAAGGGGTAACTGGGTGCAGTTTCAGCAGACTTATACATCCCTGCCTGACAGCTCTGAAGAGAGGAGCAGAACTCCCAGCACAGTGTTCCAGCTCTGCTAAGGGTCAGACTGCCTCCTCAAGTGGGTCCCTGAACCCTGTGTCTCCTGATTGGGAGACACCTCCCAGGAGACCTCCAGCCGGCATCTGCAGGTACCTCTCTGGGAGGAAGCTTCCAGAGGAAGGAACAGGCAGCAATCTTTGCTGTTCTTCAGGGTGATACCTAAGCTAACAGGATCTGGAGTGGACCTCCAGCAAACTCCAGCAAACATATAGCTGGGATCTGACTGTTAGAAAGAAAATTAACAAACAGAAAAGAATAGCATCAACATCAACAAAAAGGACATCCACTCAGACACCCCATATAAAGGCCACCAACATCATAGACCAAAGGTTTCTCCCCATCTTCATGGGGAGAAACCAATGCAAAAAGGCTGGAAATTCCAAAAACCAGAACTCCTCTTCCCTTCCAAAGGATCACAACTCCTCACCAGCAAGGGAACAAAATTAGAGAATGAGTTTGACAAACTAATGGAAGTATGCTTCACAAGGTATGTAATAACGAACTCCTCCAAGCTAAAGGAGCATGTTCAAACCCAATGGAAGGAAGCTAAGAACCTTGAAAAAAGGTTAAACGAAATGCTAACTAGAATAACCAGTTTAGAGAAGAACATAAATGACATAATGGAGCTGAAAAACACAGCATGAGAACTTCGTGAAGCATACACAAGTATCAACAGCCAAATCAATCAAGCAGAAGAAAGGATATCAGGGATTGAAGGTCAACTTAATAAAATAAAACGAGAAGACAAGATCAGAGAATAAAGAATAAAAAGGAACAAATAAAGCCTCCAAGAAATATGGGACTATGCGAAAAGACCAAATCTACATTTGACTGGTGTACCTGAAAGTGGCAGAGAGGATGGAACCAAGTTGGAAAATACTCTTCAGGATATTATCCAGGATAACTTCCCCAACCTAGCAAGACAGGCCAACATTAAAATTCAGGAAATACAGAGAACACTACACAGATACTCCTTGAGAAGAGCAACCCCAAGACACATAATCATCAGATTCAACAAGATTAAAATGAAGTAAAAAATATTAAGAGCAGCCAGAAAGAAAGGTTGAGCTACCCACAAAGGGAAGCCCATCAGACTAACAGTGGATCTCTTGGCAGAAACCCTACAAGCCAGAAGAAAGTGGGGGCCAATATTCAAAATTCTTAAAGAATTTTCAGCCCAGAATTTCATTCCAGCCAAACTAAGCTTCATAAGTGAAGGAGAAATAAAATACTTTACAGACAAGCAAATGTTAAGAGATTTTGTTGCTACCAGGCCTGCTTTACAAGAGCTCCTGAAGAAGGAAGCACTAAACGTGGAGAGGAACAGCCAGTACGAGCCACTGCAAAAACATACTAAATTGTAAAGACCATCAATGGTATATAAAAACTGCATCAACTAATGGGTAAAATAACCAGCTAGCATCATAATGACATGATCAAATTCAAACATAACAATATTAACCTTAAATGTAAATAGGCTAAATGCCCATTAAAAGACATAGACTGGCAAATTGGGTAAAGAGCCAAGACCCATCAGTGTGCTGTATTCAAGAGACCCATATCACATGCAAAGACACACATAGGCTCAAAATAAAGGGATGGAGGAATATTTACCAAGAAAATAGAAAGAAAAATAAAAGCTAGGTGATTTTAGTCTTTGATAAAACAGATTTTAAACCAAGAAAGATCAAAAGAGACAAAGAAGGGCATCACATAATAGTAAGAGGATCAATGCAACAAGAAGAACTAACCATCCTAAATATATATGCACCCAATACAGGAGCACCCACATTCATAAAGCAAGTTCTTAAGAGACCTACAAAGAGACACAGACTTCCGCACAATAATAGTGGGAGACCTTAACACTCCACTGTCAATATTTAAACAGATCAATAAGACAGAAAATTAACAAGGATATTCAGGACTTGAACTCAGATCTGGACTAAGCAGATCTAATAGACATCTACAGAACTCTCCACCCGAAATCAACAGAATATACATTCTTCTCAGCAGTATACTGCACTTATTCTAAAATTGACCAAATAATTGGAAGTAAAACACTCCTCAGCAAATGCAAAAGAATGGAAATCATAACAAACAGTCTCTCAGATCACAGTGCAATCAAATTAGAACTCAGGATTAAGAAACTCACTCAAAACTGCACAACTTGCTCTTGAATGACCACTGGGTAAACAATAAAATTAAGGCAGAAATAAAGAAGTTCTTGGAAATCAAGGAGAACAAAGACACAATGTACCAGAATCTCAGGGACACATTTAAAGCAGTGTCTACAGGAAACCTTATAGCACTAAATGCCCACATGAGAAAACAAGCAAGATCTAACATCGACACCCTAATGTCCCAATTAAAAGAACTAGAGAAGCAAGAGCAAGCAAATTCAAAATCTAGCAGAACACAAGAACTAACTAAAATCAGAGCAGAACTGAAGGAGATAGAAACACAAAAAAAGGCTTCAAAAAATTAATGAATCCAGGAGCTGTTTTTTTTGAAAAGTTCAACAAAATAGATAGACCCCTAGTCAGACTAATAAAGAATAAAAAAAGATAAGAATCAAATAGACACAATAAAAAATGATAAAGGGGATATCACCACAGAGTCAACAGAAATACAAACTACCATCAGAGAATACTATAAACACCTCTATGCAGATAAACTAGAAAATCTAGAAAAAAATGGATAAATTGCTGGACAGATACAGCCTCCGAAGTCTAAACCAGGAAGAAGCTGAATCCCTGAATAGACCAATAACAAATTCTGAAATTGAGGCAGCAATTTAGAGCCTACCAACCAAAAAAAGTCCAGGACCAGACAGATTCACAGCTGAGGTACACAGAGGAGCTGGTACCATTCCTTCTGCTGATACCACAGTCTGGCAAAAACACAACAAACAAAGAAAGTTTCAAGCCTATATCCCTGATAAACATTGATGTGAAAATCCTCAATAAAATGCGGGCAAACAGAATCCAGCAACAAATCAAAAAGCATATCCATCATGATCAAGTCAGCTTCATCCCTGGGATGCAAGACTGGTTCAACATATGCAAATCAATAAATGTAATCCATCACACAAACAGAACCAATGACAAAAACCACATGATTATCTCAATAGATGCAGAAAAGGCCTTCAATAAAATTCAACACCCCTTGATACTAAAAACTCGGAATAAACTAGGCATCAGTGGAACGTATCTCAAAATAATAAGAGCTATTTATGACAAACCCACAGCCATTATCATACTGAATGGGCAAATGCTGGAAGCATTCCCTTTGAAAACTGGCACAAGACAAGGATGCCTCTTCTCATCACTCCTATTCAACATAGTATTGGAAATTCTGGCCAGGGCAATCAGGCAAGAGAAAGAAATAAAGGGTATTCAAATAGGAAAAGAGAAAGTTAAATTCTCTCTGTTTGCAGATGACATGTTTATATATTTAGAAAACCCCATCCTCTCAGCCCAAAATTCCTTTTTTTTTTTTTCCAAGACAGAGTCTGTCTGTCACTAAGCTGGAGAGTAGTGGTGCAATCTCAGCTCACTGCAACCTCCACCTCCTGGGTTCAAGCAATTATCCTGCCTCAGCCTCCCAAGTAGCTGGGACTACAGGTGTGAACCACCATGCAAGGTTAATTTTCTTGTATTTTAGTAGAGATGAGGTTTCACCATGTTGTCCAGGAAGGTCTCGATCTCCTGATGTTGTGATCTGTCTGCCTTGGCCTCCCAGAGTGCTAGGATTACAGGCATGAGCCACCACGCCAGGCCCCAAAATCTCTTTAAGCTGATAAACAACTTCAGCAAAGTTTCAGGATAGAAAATCAATGTGTGAAAATCACAAGCATTTCTATACACCAATAATAGGCAGAGAACAAAATCATGAGTGAACTCTCATTCTCAACTGCTACAAAGAGAATAAAACACCTAGGAATACAACCTACAAGGCATGTGAAAGACCTCTTCAAGGAGAACTACAAACTAATGCTTAAAGAAATGAGAGGACACAAACAAATGGAAAACATTCCATGCTCATGGATAGGAAGAATCAAAATCATGAAAATGGCCATAGTGCCCAAAGTGATTTATAGATTCAGTACTATCCCCATCAAACTATGACTGACTTCCTTCACAGAATTAGAAAAAACTACTTTAAATTTTATATGGAACCAAAAATGAGCCTACACAGTCAAGACAATCCTAAGCAAAAAGAACAAAGCTGGAGGCATCACACTACCTGACTTCAGACTACACTACATACAGACTATGCTACAGTAATAAAAACGGCATGGTACTGGTACCAAAACAGATATATAGATCAACGAAACAAAACAGAGGCCTCAGAAATAATGCCACACATCTACAATCATCTGACCTTTGACAAACCTGACAAAAACAAGTAATGGGGAAAAGATTCCATTTAATAAATGGTGTTGGGAAAACTGGTTAGCCATATGCAGAAAACTGAACTGTACCTCTTCGTTACACCTTATACAAAAATTAACTCAAGATGGATTAAAGACTTAAATGTAAGACCTAAAACCATAAAAACCCTAGAAGAAAACCTACACAACACTATTCAGGAGATAGGCAAAGACTTTATGACTAAAATGCCAAAAGCAATGGCAACAAAAGCCAAAATTGACAAGTGGGATCTAATAAAATTAAAAAGCTTCTGCACTGCAAAAGAAAATATCAACACAGTGAACAGGTAGCCTATGGAATAGGAGAAAAATTTGCAATCTATCCATCTGACAAAGGGCTAATATCAAGAATTGACAAATAACTTAAACAAATTTATAAGAAAAAAAAAACATCAAAGAGTAGGCAAAGGATAATGACAGACACTTCTCAATACGAGATATTTCTGCAGCCAACGAAGATGAAAAAAAAGCTCATCATCACTGGTCATCAGAGAAATGCAAATCAAAACCACAGTGAGATACCATCTCACACCAGTTAGAATGGCAATCATTAAAAAGTCAAGAAACAACAGATGCTGGAAAGGATGTGGAGAAATAGGAACACTTTTATACTGTTGGTGGGAGTATAAATTAGTTCAACCATTGTGGAAGAAGACAGTATGGTGATTTCACAAAGATCTAGAACTAGAAATACTATTCAACCCAGCAATCACAGTACTGGGTATATACCCAAAGGATTATAAATCATTGTACTATAAAGACATATGAGCATGTATGTGTATTGCAGCAATGTTCACAATAGCAAAGACTTCTAACCAACCCAAATGCTCATCAATGATGGACTGGATAAAGAAAATATGGCACACAGACACCAGGGAATACTATGCCGCCATAAAAAAGATGAGTTTATGTCCTTTTCAGGGACATGGATGAAGGTGGAAACCATCATTCTCAGCAAACTAACACAAGATCAGAAAACCAAACACATGTTCTCACTCATAAGTGGGACTTGAACAACAAGAAGGGAGGGGAGTATCACACAATGGGGTCTGTTGGAGGGTGGGTTGGGGAGGGATAGCATTAGGAGAAACACCTAATGTAGATGATGGATTGATGGGTGCAGCAAAGCACCATGGCATGTGTATACCTATGTAACAAACCTGCACATTCTGCACATGTACCCCAGAACTTAAAGTATAATAATAATAAAAAAGAAACCCAGAAAAATTCAAATGTAACAATGCTTATCAGCTTCATCTTTTACACCCTGGCCAAAACTTTATTTGGCTAGCTTGTAAAAATTATGAAATTATCAATCAATATTGTCCATTACTGAGAGGTAAAAAGTAACATAAACAATACAGCATATAAATTAATATGAATATAAATTTAGCATAATAAACTTTTCACTTTAATATTTCTAAGAAATCTAAATCTTAGGAAGTTCTAAACTCAGTTGTTTCTTCAGATCTGTTCTTCCATTCTCTGCTTCAGTTGATTACATTTCTATCTACACATCATCCAAGTTAAAACTTATAAGTATCATTTATTCTTTCATTCTTCAAATATTTGTTGAACACCAGCAATGTCTCAGAACAGATGCTAGGCACAGGAGATACACAGGGGCTAATACAGACAAGGAGTCTTAATTCCAGCAGAGAGAAAGATAATAAGCTTTATGAATTAGTTAATCAAACAAACAAGATAATTTTAGCCAATGACAAGTACTGTGGAGGAAATAAACTGGGTGATGACAAGCAGAGTTCACTTTAAATAGCCTTTTCTGAGGAGATAACACGTGAGCTAAGACCAGAAGAGCTCAGAGCAGAATATTCCAGGCAGAGGGAATGATGAATAAAAGCACCAGAGTGGGGAAAAGCTCAAACTGTTTGAAGAACAGCCTGGGGAGTCAGGCGGTATGAAGAGGCAAGAGTCAGTTTATGCACAGACTTGGTGGTGATGGTAAGAAATTTATTATAAAATGATGGGAAGCCATTTAAACATACAAGTTTGGGATTAGCTAGATCTAGTTGTCCTGGAAGAAAGGGGCAAGACTGGGAGCAGAATGACTTGTCCTAAGGAGTCCAAGCAGCAGATCAGATAATGGCAGCTTATTCCAAAGTAGTATAAATGCAGACCTATGATATATGTTGGAGGTGTCACTCACTGGTAGCCCTGAATAATAAGTTAGATGGGTGGGTAGCAGTGGTGTGCTGGAACAGATTCTCAGTAGCTCATGTGAACTGAGTGCAAGCGTTTCCTTCCAACTATGCATTCAGTGATGAAATGACAGCTGATTTAACCAGTCATGGACAGAGCACCTATGATGTATCATAAAAATTGGCAAATGCTACAATTAGGGCCTTCCATCCTCTTATCCCCAGACTCAGTTGAATATCACCTGCACATCCATGGCAGGGAGGGAAAGGAGAATAATCAAGAGCTGATTTGAACACAGATGTTTGAGTCACCTGTTGACTCCTCCTTCTTCTGCTCCTTCATTCTCATCAGGTTTTCAAATTCTACCAATTGCTTTTCAAATCTATCTCTTCATGGTTTAAAACATCTGATGGACTGTTTATAACCTCATCAATTTCTTGCACTATTGCAAAAGCTTCCTGATTTCTCTGTAAAGAGTGTTGGGGCCTCAAATTCATCTTTCAAACATCAAACCAAAATTATCTGTAATACAAATATCATCTGATTACTCAGGTTTATTATTTAAATTGATTGCGTATAGGAAAAGTCCAAGATCTTTAACATGACGTCTTAAGGCCTTTATCCCTGAATTCTATCATCTGGTACTCCCTGTCCTAAACTTAATACTTAATCAACATTCAACTGCTTCTTATTCCATATACATACCATGCTACTTTTCACCTTCAGGATATGCTTTTAAATGTCTCCACTATGGAAACTCTTATTCCAACCTCAACTGGCACACATAGATCATCTCTTTGGGAAGTCTTCCATGATTCCTCCCTCCCCACACTGAGTTGACTGTGAAGACTAACATCTGGGCTCTTAGCCATTCACCACATTTACTTCATTAAAATTACTCTATGTATTGCTGTATCTGTCTTTCCCTCTAGACTATGAGAAACTTTAAAACAAGGATAGCATCTGACATACACAGTAAATTCAACATACATAGAAACTCAATGAATGTTTGTTGAATGAACAGATGAATTAGTTAATATTTATATATGGCATACATTTTAGCCATTACCTTTTCTAGTAAGCCACAGATATCCCCAAAGGTAAGGGATTCATTTGTTTTCAATACACCCCATCAGACCTGTGTCTGCATATTGTCATTGATGTTGTTGTTGAGGTTAATATAGTCAATATCTTCATTATTGCTAAATGTATTGAGTTCTGGAGGCAGATGCAGTGAGATTAATTCATTTGCCTAGGTCGCACAGTAAGTAAAGAGACATTTATCATCACTTACTATGCTTTATTAGACTCATCTTTTTACTTATCTCTACTACACTGTCAATTCTTTGATTGTGCCTGAATCAGAGTCAGCTTTGAATAATAACAAAAATAGCAACCAACATTTATTGAGTACTCATACTACTTTATATGGCTGACCTCATTTAAGCCTTACAACATGTGTATCCTGCAGCTGGTATTATTAACCTACTTCATAATAAGATATATATTAAACCTACTTTCCAGTAAGATGTATAGTAGTTATTTATTTAAGATAAATTCCCAGAATTTAAATTACTGCAGAAGTTTGTAATTATTTTTTCACTTTTAATTTATATTATTTTAAAAGTAATCTTCATTTTTTAGAACAGTTTTGAATTTAAATAGAAATTGCAAAGATATTAGAGTTCTCATATACCCCACACCCATTTTCCCTTACAGTAACATCTTACATTAGGATGGTACACTTGTTACAATTGTTAAATTAATATTGAGTCTATACTTTATTCAAATTTCCATGGATTTTACCTAACATTCCTTTCATTTCCAGGATCCCATCCAGAATACTAACTACATTTTTAAGTTTTCAGGTTTCCTTAGGCTCCTCTTGGCTATGACAGTTTCTCAGACTTTGTTTCTGATGACCTTCATAGTTTTTAAGAGTATTAATGATACATTTGTAGAATGTTTAGAGAATTTGTCTGATGTTTTCACATGATTACACTGGGGTTGTGGATTTGGGAAAGAAAGAACAGAGATAAACTGTCATTTTCATCAAATCATATTAAGGGTACATATCATCAACATTTCTTATCATTGTTGATGTTGACCTTGATCATCTGATTGATCTAGGTCTGGGGGTCTGGACCAGGCCATGGTCTCGTGGATGCTCCACAGCCTGGAGACAGCAAGGGTGAGGGCTGGAAGACAGCAAAGATGACAACTTGCCCCTTCCACTGGGAGCTCTGTCCCAGGGAGATGCAGAGCTGCTACTGGCTTAATAATCCCCATGTGGGGTGGCTAGAGATCCAGGCCAGGAGAACCTGTCCAGTGAGGAAAAATGGGATCAGGGACCCATGTAACAAAGAGTCTGGCCACTTTTCCATAGAGCTGTTGCAGTATGCTGGGGTTCTGATCCAGTGCTAAAACATTGGGTTTTTCCAGTACCTCAAGGTATCCAATCTTGCTGTCTCTACAGTTTTGCCTTTTTAGAAATGTTAAATCATTAGAATTACACATCATGTAGCCTTTTAAGACCAGTTTCTTTCACTTAGCCATATTCATTTATGCATTTAAGTTTTATCCATGTCTTTTCATGGCTTGACAGCTCATTTCTTTTTATTGCTGAATAATATCCCAATGTATGGATGTACCAAAATTTGTTTAACCATTCACTTACTAAAGGACATCTTGGTTTCTTCCAATTTTTGGTGATTATGAAGAAAGCTGCCTTAAACATCTCTGTGCAGGACTTTTTTTTACAACAGAACAAATTCATTTATTTATTTACTTTTCATTAGTTTAAGTCCTTGAAGGGTACAGCATTGTTACTGGGAATTCTGTGTTGGAATGGATTATTTAACTACAAGATCAGCAGAGCTGGAGCTCTACACCAGTAATCTCGGTTCCTGTAACAGTGAGCAAAGAATTGCAAACTAACACCAGAATGCAAGCTCAAAGCAAAGTTTATTGAAGAACAGAAATATACTCTCACAGGGAGAGCGGATTGATTTCTGCAAAGTGAAATCAGCCCCTCTTTACAAAACTCAGGGGGCTTTTATGCAGGTTTTGTGGGAAGCAGTTAGGGTTTGGTCTGTGTCTGAGTAACAAGATGATGTCATTTGATTGGCAGTTTATGGACATATACCTAAAGTTAAACTATGCATGTTCTTACCCATAATTTGTTAGCAAAAGCCCAAGGCACAGGGCCATAAAAGCACATGTAAATTTTATTATAATGATGGTATTATAAGCATGGGGTAAACTTGAAAACACAGTGCTATGTTCCTGGGCATGTGCCACTTTAGGTAATTTCCACCTGTGCCCTACTTTCTCTTTCACCAGGATGTGCTGGCCCCAGAATTTACCACAAACTCCAACTGTTAGGGTGCAGTTAGAGCAGTTCTGGGGCTGAAATTAGGTGGGCCACGGGCTGTCTTAGTGATAACCTTTTTGCTTTCTTTCCTTACCCCTTCCCAGATGCTAGTATCTATTGAATTACCTAAAAGTATCACCTTGATTTTGTGTTCAATGGCTTTAGCAGGAAAGTTGTTTTGGAATTCAGTATGAACAATGTCGCTTTTTCCACAGGCAGAAGTTACCTTTTTGCAGATTAGTCTAGTTTTGTTTGGTTTGCTGGCAGAAGTTACTATGCTGTTCTTTGCTTCCTACACAGAAGCACATCTCTTGGCAGAACAGAATTCAGTTTCATTTTGGACACAAACATCTTTAATTCTAAGAGCTGTGTGCTACCTTTGGTTCCAGAGATCTCACTTATAGCCATCAAAAGTGGCCTTGGACAACAGCCTTCCAAACAAATTTATCTTTTAAAAGTCATTTTCCCAGCAGGACTCCACAGACAACAAGATGGTGGAAAGAATCATGCTTAGGTTTTAGTATGGATATACGTTTTCAAATCAGTTGGGTAAATACGTAGGAACATGATTTCTGAATTGTTAGATTTCTTTTCAAATTTAGCCATTCTCATAATTGTGTAGTGGTCTCTCATTGTTATTTTTATTGCAGTTCTTAATGACAAATGATGTTGAGCATCTCATTTCCTTATTTCCCATCTGCATATCTTCTTTGATGAAGTGTCCAGACCTTTTGTTTATTTTTTCAATTGAGTGGTTTGTTTTGCTGTTGTTGCTATTGTTGAGTTTTAAGAGTTCTTTGTATATTTTGGATATAAGCCCTTGATCAGGTATGTGTCTTGCAAATATTTTCTTCAGGCTTGTATTTTGTCTTTTCATTCTGTAAACAAATAGTATTTTACAAAGCAGAAGTTTTTAATTTTAATGAAATGAATTTTCTGTTTCATAGAGTGTGGTTTTGATATGGTATCTATGCACTCATCACTAAAATTAAGGTCATCTAGATTTTTGCTGCTGTTTTCATATAGAAGTTTTATGTTTTACATCCTATATTTAGGTCCATAATGCAATCTGAGCTAATTTTTGTTAAAGATATTATGTTTCTACGTAGGTTTTGTTTTGTTTTTGTTTTTGCATGGACATCTAATTGTTCTAGACTATTTGTTGGAAAGACTATTCTTTCTCCATTGATTTTCTTTGCTTCTTTGTCAAAGATAAATTGACTACATACGTGTCGGTCAATTTCTGGACTCTACAGTCTTTTCATTGTTCTATATGTCTATTCTTTCTCCAGTATAACAAGATCTTAACTACTGTAACCTTATATTAAAATTTAAAATCATATAGTATGAGTTTTCCAAGTATATTCTTCTTTGGTGCTGTGTTAGCTATTCTAAGTCTCTTACATTTTCATATAAACTTTAGAATCAGTTGTTTGATATTTACTAACTAGCTTGCTGGGATTTTATTGAGAGTGCATTGAATGTGTACACCAAATTGGGAAGGACTGGCATCTTAACAATATTTAGTCTTCCAATCAGTGTACATAGAATTTCTTATATCTCCACTTATTTATGTCTCCTTTGATTTATTTCATTAGAGTTTTATAGATTTTCATATATAGATTTGGTTCACTATACGCAATTCTATAAACGTAATCCACCACATACACAGAACCAAAGACAAAAAAACCCTGATCATCTCAATAGATACAGAGAAGGCCTTTGACAAAATTCAACAGCACTTTACGCTAAAAACTCTCAATAAGGCCGGGCTTGGTGGCTCACACCTGTAATCCAAGCACTTTGGAGGCCAAGGTGGGCGAATTCGGGCATTCAAGACCAACCTGACCAACATGGTGAAACCCTGTCTTAAAAAAAAAAAAAACTCTCAATAAACTAGGTATCGAAGGAACGTATCTCAAAATAATAAAAGCTATATATGACAAACCCACAGCAAATATCATACTGAAAGGGCAAAAACTGGAAGCTTTCCATTTGAAAACTGGCACTAGACAAGGATGCCCTCTCTCACCCTTCCTATTCAATATAGTATTGGAAGCTCTAGCCAGAGCAATCAGGCAAGAAAAAGAAATAAAGTGTATTTAATTAGGAAAAGAGGAAGTCAAATTGTCTCTATTTGCAGATGACATGATTGTATATTTACAAGATCCCATCATCTCAGCCCAAAATCTCCTTAAGCTGATAAGCAACTTTAGCAAAGTCTCAGGATACAAAATCAATGTGCGGAAATCACAATCATTTCTGTACACCAATAACAGACAAACAGAGAGCCAAATCATAAGGGAACTCCCATTCACAATTGCTACAAAGAGAATAAAATACCTAGGAATACAACTAACAAAGGATGTAAAGGACCTCTTCAAGAAGAACTACAAAGCACTGCTCAAGGAAATCAGAGAGGACAAAAACAGATGGAAAAACATTCCATGCTCATGGTTAGGAAGAATCAATATCATGAAAATGGCCATACTGCCCAAAGTAATTTATAGATTCAATGCTACCCCCATCAAGCTACCATTGACCTTCTTTACAGAACTGGAAAAAACCACTTTAAACTTCATATGAAACCAAAAGATAGCTCACATAGCCATGACAATCTTAAACAAAAAGAACAAAGCTGGAGGCATCACACTACCTGACTTCAAACTATACTACAAGGCTATAGTAATCAAAAGAGCATGGTACTGGTACCAAAACAGAGATATAGACCAATGGAACAGAACAGAGGCCTCAGAAATAATGCCACATATCTACAACCACCTCATCTTTGACAAACCTGACAAAAACAACCTACGGGGAAAAGATTCCCTGTTTAATAAATGGTGTTGGGAAAACTGGCTAGCCATGCACAGAAAGGTGAAACTGGACCCCTTCCTTACACCTTACACTAAAATTAACTCCAGATGGATTAAAGATTTAAACATAAGACCTAACACCATAAAAACCCTAGAAGAAAACCTAGGCAATACCATTCAGGACATAGGCATAGGCAAGGACTTCATGACTGAAACACAAAAAGCAATGGCAACAAAAGCCAAAATAGACAAATGGGATCTAATTAAACTGAAGAGTTTCTGCACAGCAAAAGAAACAATCATTAGAATGAACTAGCAATCAACAGAACGGAAAAAAATTTTTGCAATCTACCCATCTGACAAAGGGCTAATATCCAGCTCCAAAGAACTAAAGCAGATTTATAACAAAAAAAAAATAAACACACCCATTCAAAAGTGGGCAAAGGATATGAACAGACAGTTTTCAAAAGAAGATATTTATGAGGCCAACAAACATGGAAAAAATGCTCATCATCACTGGTCATTAGAGAAATGTAAATCAAAATCACATTGAGATACCATCTCACGCCAGTTGGAATGGCGATCATTAAAACATGGAGCCAATAGATGCTGGAGAGGATGTGGAGAAATAGAAACACTTTTACATTGTTGGTGGAAGTGTAAATTAGTTCAACCATTGTTGAAAACAGTGTGGCCATTCCTCAAGGATCTAGAAATAGAAATTCCATTTGACCCAGCAATCCCATTACTGGGTATATACCCAAAGGATTATAAATCAATCTATTACAAAGACACATGCACACGTATGTTCATTGTGGCACTGTTTACAATAGCAAAGACCTGGAACCAACCCAAATGCCCATCAGTGATAGACTGGACAAAGAAAATACGGCACATATACACCATGGAATACTATGCAGTCACAAAAAACGATGAGTTCATATCCTTTGTAGGGACATGGATGAATCTGGAAACCATAATTCTCAGCAAACTGACATAAGAACAGAAAATCAAACACCACATGTTCTTCCTCATAGGCAGGTGTTGAGCAATGAGAACACATGGACTTAGGAAAGGGAACATCACACACTGGGGTCTTTTGGGAATTGGGGGCCTAGGGGAGAGACAGCAGAGGGTGGGGAAGTTGGGGAGGGACAACACTGGGAGAAATGTCTGATGTAGGTGATGGGGGGATGGAGGTAGCAAACCACTATGGCATGTGTGTACTTACGCAACAATCTTACAAGATCTGCACATGTACCGCAGAGCTTAAAGTACAATAAAAAAGAGAGAGAGAGAAAAGACCATTGCAATAAGATTAAAAAATAAAAAATAAAAAAATTTTTAAAAAAGAAAGTTCCCTCTATCCTTTGTGTGCTAGGAGTTTGTATTATAAATGTGGGTTAGATTTTTGTCAAATGATTTTTCTGCATCGGGCGATAATATTTTCCTTCTTTAGCCTGATGTGATGGATTATACTAACTGACTTTTAAATGTTGATTTTGCATTATTTGACATGATTTTTGAACCAGCCTTGCATAAGTAGAATAAATCCCACTGGGTCTTGACGTTTAATTATTGTTGTATATTACTGAATTCAATTTGCTAATATTTTGTTGAGGATTTTAACATTTATTTTCTGAGGGATTTTAATCTGCAGTTTTCCTTTCTTATAATAGTTTTATCTGATTTTTCATACTGGAGTAATGGTGGCCTGGTGAAATGAGTTAGGAAGCATTTCCTGTACTTCTATTTTCTGGAAGCGATTGTGAGCATTTGCATCCTTTCTTTCTTAAATATTTATAGAATTAAAAAATGAAACCATCTGAACTGGGTGCTTTACTTTTTAGGAGTTAATGAATTATGGATTCAACTTCTTTAATAGATATAATTCTATTCATATTTTCCAATCTTCCTTGTATGAATTTTGATTATATGTATGTTTTAGGAAATTAGTCCATTTTACCTATATTATTAAATTTGTGGGCATAAATTTGTTCAGAGTATTCATACATCATTCCTTTAATGCATGTGGAAGCAGTAGTGATGGCCATTCTTTCGTTTCTGATGTTAGTAATTTGCATCTTTTTTCTTTTTTTCCTAGTTAGTCTAGATAGAGATTTCAATTTTATTGATGTTTTCAAAGCAGCAGCTTTTGGTTATGTTGACTTTGTTTGTTTTTTACCAGTTTTCAGTTCACTGATTTCTGCTCTGATTTTTCTTATTTCTTTTCTTCTGCTTCCTTTGGGTTTACATTGCTTTTCTTTCTTCAGTTTCCTAAGGTGAAGCTTAATAACTTTCCACCTTTTTTCTTTTCTAATATATACATTTAACACTATGGAAACCTCACTGCTTTTGCTGCATCCCACAAACTTAGATAAGTTGGATTTTTACTTTATTTAGTTCAAAATATTTTATAATATCTCTTGAGACTTCTCTTGACCCATATGTTATTTAGAAATATGTTGTTTAACCTCCAAATGTTTCAGGTTTTCCCAGTTATCTTTCTATTGTTTATTTCTAATTTAATTGTATTGTGGTCTGGGGGCATACTTTGTATGATTTCTATTCTTTTAGATTTGTTAAGGTATGTTTATGGTCTAAAATGTGGTCTATCTTGGTGAATGTTCCATATGAGCTTGAGGAACAGTGTATTCAGCTGTTGCTGGTTGGAATATTTTATGTCAGTTAGATCAAGATGACTGAGTGTGTTCTTTAGATCAACTAGATTCTTACTGATTTTCTGCATGCTTGACCAATTAATTACTGAAATTAGTGCTTTGGTCTCTAATACTTATTTTTCTTCGCAACTCTGTCAGGTTTTGTCTCACATACTTTGACGCTGCTATTGGGTGCATACACATGAAAACGTATTCTTCTCTTTATATCTTGTTGAATTTGATCTAATAAATTTCTAAAGGGTTTGTGTATCTACGTTCATGAGGAATATTAGACTCAATTTACTTTCCTTGAAAAGTCTTTGGTAGGTTTTGATATCAGATTTATGGTGACATCATAAAATGAGTTGAGAAGTTACTTTCTCTTTCTTCTGAAAGAGTTTGTGTGTAACACTGGTAATATTTCTTCCTTAAATATTTTATGGGACTTGGCAATGAAGCTGTCTAAGCATGAACATTAAGAGATTGTGAACTTAATTTCTTTCAAGGCTAGTCGAATTTTACATTTCTTCTTGTTTCAGTTTTGGTAAGTTGTATTTAAGGAATTGGTCCATTTTATCTAATTCATCAAATCTTCTAGCATACAACTGTATATAATGCTTCCTTGTTATTCTTTTAATGTCTGTAGATTCGGTAATAATATCTTTTTATTCTTTGTTTTTTCTTTACTAGAATATGTCAGGATTTATGAATTTTCTTACTCTTTTCAAAGAACCAAATTATGGCTTTGCTGATTTGCTCAATTGTCTGTTTTCTATTTTCTTTTATTTTTGCTCTTATCTGTATTATTTTATTTCTTCTGTTTACTTTCATTCTAATTTACTCTTTTTTCCAGTTCCTTAAATTAGGAGCTTAGAATATTGATTGCAATTTCTTCTTCTAATGAAAGTATTTATTTTCCTGTAAAGCCTGCTATAATTGCATCCCATACATTTTAGTATGCTGTGTTGTAACTATTATTCGGTTTGGATACTTTTTGTTGTTGTTGCTGCTGCTGAGACAGAATCTCACTACGTGCCCAGGATGATGATCTCAAACTTCTGGCCTCAATTGATCCTCCTGCCTCTGCCTCCCAAAATGCTGGGATTACAGGTGTGAACCACTGTACTTTGCCTTGAAACTTTTTATAGATATTTCATTGTTAATGATTGCCCATTTAATCCCCTTGTGGTCAAATTCAACATTATTTCATATTTGAAATTTGTTAAGAATTAATTCACAGCCCATAAAATTACAGATCTTTGTGATCATTTAATATCCACTAATCTAACCTCCACCAGGTCAAATGATTTACAATATATCTCTTCTATGTTATAATTTATTTTTGCCTATTTATCATATTAATTATACAATAGGCATATTGAATTCCCTAACAATAATTTTGAATTTGTCTAATTTTTTATTAGTCTGTCAAATATTGTTTTATGTATTTTAAAGGTCTGTTATTATATGCTCATCTTTTACTGGCTCTTTTGTCTCTACTAACTTTGGTCTGTCCACATCCTGACATCCTTTAAGGAAGTGAAAATAAAAAGCTTTTATTTTGTTAGGCACTTTTCTTTCAGGTTTTTCTGTAATATATCATTAGATCTAAAGCTAAATGATACTAATGTCATGATAAAATGTACAAGACACCATGAATGTGTGTGCAATGAGGATCTAACCTTGCTGTGGGAGTCAGAGTTTTCCTAAGTCATACATTTAAGGTAAAATTGATATTAGCTCTAGTCAGAGGTTGTCAAAGAGTATTCCAGAAAAGAGAAAAGTTATGTGCAAAAGCCCTGACTCAAGGGAAGCTTGGCTCTTTGGAGAAACAGAAAGAGGTCCAGATTACCTTCCCTGTAGACTAAAAGCAGAAGTGGTCAAGGAATGACAGGCATTCTAGATCACATTTTCATTGGACAAGAGGAAAAATTTACAATAGTCTCAGATTCTAGATGTGGAGGCTTTGGGGCTTCCTGAGAGTAGTAGAAATATTAAGAGATTTTAAGATGAGAAATGCCATGATCTGATGTGCAATTTTAAAAGATGCTCAAAGTGCTGTGTAAGCATAAATTGTAGGGGGCAATAAGGGATGCAGAGAGATCGGTTAAGAGGTGATTGAAGTGATTAAGGTGAGAGAAAAACAATGGAACTTTCAGTTAAAGTATATGCAGTAGAGCGGAGGGAAGTGGAAAAAATCAAGATATATTTTACATGCAGAATTAATAGGAGGTAGTCATGAATCGGATATGTGTTGGAAGGTAGAATATTATAAAACGCCATTGATGACTTTTGGCATGTGTGGAAATACGGAAATATGAAAGAAGAACAGATTGTGGGGGGGGAGAAGATAGGTTTTTAACATGTTGATATTCAAGATGCCTGAGTTACATTAAAGAGAAAGTATCACACTAGCTATGAGATATATGAGCCAGAATGAAGATCTAGGTTGAACATATATATCTGACAGTTATGAACACAGATGGCAACCAATGCTATGAGAGTACATGAAATAATTTAGGCAGGAAGGATAACATAAGTTAAAATATCTTTAAAGCAGCCAGAGAGAATTGAATTTTAACCTTCGCAGGTCACAAAGAAGAGGAAGAACTGACAAAAAAGGATGAGAAAGAGGGAACAGATATATAACTGATGCTACAGAAGCCAATGTTTTCCCTTAGTTGTTATTCACATTTAGTTTTGTGTATGGTATGTACGGATTCTTCAGGTTCAAGACAGTTTCTCCAAGATCAGAGGGAGGTCATTCATCTTTGTGTGGTTCACAGGCCGGTGAGTCTTATTGCAAAGCTGCGAGTCCATACAATTACAGTTCATTTACTGGCAAGTTTTTAAGCATTTATTCACATATAACTATTTTCCTTAAGAGGCATTTTGAGATCATTAGAATGGCTGGTAAGAGATGGCTTCTGGAATCAGCTAAATGCTTGCCTAGAACCAAGTATTTTTCTGATGTCTTGGGTTTTTTAAATGAAGTCTTTGAAATACAGCCGGTTTCTTTCCCCTATCATGGTGAGTTTATTTTCTCTTAGGGGCTCTTTTTGTCTCCTTCTACCCTGAAACCAGATTGCCCTTCAGTAACAGGAAGATAAGAGCAGGATGAAAAGGCATTCTCCTTCACACTTGGAATTTATCTCCAGATTTTCTGGACCAAAGTTGGTTGATCTCCATGAAGACGGAGACGTTAAGAGTAATAAGTGAAGGGAATTTCAACTTGGATAATACTCAATTAAGAGTGACAGAACTTTTTTTGATATAACCAAGCCAGGAAAAACTGGCACCATGGTTTGGCCCTCAGATCAGTATATGGCTGGACGTATGACTAGAGATTACATACCCATGTGAAGAGAGATTAGGCTAATAGCTTTGACCTGTAAAGAATACAGATTGGGTGTACATATTAGGTGACGCCAAAATAATGAATATTATATAAATAATTTGCAGTTGTCGTTCTTAGGAAAGGAATAGCATATGCACCTTAAAAATATGCATCAGGGATTGCAAAGCTGAAAAGGCATTCTGATATCTAATTCTGGTGGAGGTGGTAGTGGGCGAACCTAACTTATTCCCAGCATGCAATATGCCTAGTTGAAAATTATTATAAATTTAGTCAGAGACAAATAGCAAACTGGGAAAAATATATTTTCAACATATATAACAGACAAACTGTGAACAATTTTATTATATGAAGATCTCTTATAAATCAATAAAAGTAGACACAACTAATGGAAAATGTCTAAAGAACTCAAACAGGCAATTCTTAGAAGAAGGTAAAATTGCAATAAACATGATAATCTGTTAAACAACAATGAAATAGCAATATTTACCTCTCAGACTGGTAATGATTACAAAGCATAAATTCAGTAAGGAGAATGGGGTGGGGAAATGAGCACCTTTTCATGAATTTTGGTGGAATTGTGAATTGGTACATTTCTGGAGGTTAGGTGGGCACGGTGTATCAAAATTTGTAAATTTAAAACCCATTGGCCGGGTGGAGTGGCTCACACCTATACTCCTACCACTTTGGGAGGCTGAGGCGGGTGGATTACATGAGGCCAGGAGTTTGAGACCAGCCTGGCTAACATGGTGAAACCCCATCTCTAATAAAAACACAAAAATTAGCCAAGCATGATGGCACATGCCTGTAATCCCAGCTACTTGGGAGGCTGGGGCATGAGAATCACTTGAACTGGGGAGGCAGAGGTTGCAGCAAGCCAAGATGGTGCCACTGCACTCCATCCTGAGTGACAGAGTGGGATGACATCTCAAAACAAAAACAAAAACAACAATATCCCCCTCCCGCAAAAAACAAAAACCTTTGACCCAGAAATTTCCCTTGTAAATATTTATGCTAAGAGTTATTAAACAAGTACACAAAATTGTATACAGTGGATACTAATAGCCAAATTGATACAGTAGTTCAAATTTCAAACAATCTAAATGCTCATCTATAGGGCAAATGGCTACATAAATGAGGGTATAGGCATATTATGGAATATTAAGTAGTTGATACTATGTTGCAAAGTATTCCTTATACATTAAGTTTTTTAAAAAGCACATTATAGAATAGCATTATAGAAATAATCATCTGTGTTAAGAAAAAAAGACTTACATAGGCATGTAAAATTTATTTAGGATGGGAGAGAAAATTATGGGGGCATTTTCATTTTGTTTCATTTTTTGTTATCAGTGCTAATATATTATCAGAATAATCTATGTCCATTTAAATAAAATAAAAATAATTCATACAAGGTAACAAAAAAGTAAACATCTTTAAAAGTTTGAATTAAACATATCTCATGGAAAACATTGTTAATTCTAAGTTAATCAAGCACCTGTATTATATGACAGCTATAATGTAGGGGAGGAGTAATGAGTAGAATAAAACAAAAGACTGGAACTAATAGTAGTTAGTATTATCAATGATTTTCTCCATTTTCTCTAAGTATCATCCATTTAGCAAAATTTACTTCTAAAAGATTTAGTCTTTCTTTGCTAACTATTTAATCAGGTTATTTCTTTTTACTCCTGACTCAACAGGCTTCCAGGTTCACTTTTCTCTGAAAGCAGTGGTTGCTGACAATATTACCAACCTCTGGAAAGGCAGACTAGGAAAAAAAACCAGATAGTTTGATTTATGATGCTAGCCCTGTTCGGACTGTAAGACATTTAAAAATATTCCTATATACCAATAACAGACTTAAAGAGAGGCAAATCAAGAATGAACTGCCATTCACAATTGCTACAAAGAGAATAAAATACCTAGGAATACAACTAACAAGGAACGTAAAGGACCTCTTCAAGGAGAACTACAAACCACTGCTCAATAAAATAAGAGAGGGCACAAACAGATGAAGAAACATTCCATGTTCATGGTTAGGAAGAATCAACATCGTGAAAATAGCCATACTGCCCAAAGTAATTTACAGATTCAATGCAATCCCCATCAAGCTACCAATGACCTTCTTCACAGAACTGGAAAAAAACACCTTAAACTTCATATGGAACCAAAAGAGAGCCCACATAGCCAAGTCAATTCTAAGCAAAAAGAACAAAGCAGGAGGCATCACATGACCGGACTTAAAACTAGACTACAAGGCTACAGTAATCAAAACAACATGGTACTGGTACCAAAACAGAGAGATACACCAATGGAACAGAACAGAGGCCTCGGAGGCAACACAACATACCTACAACCATTCGATCTTTGACAAACCTGAAAAAAACAAGCAATGGGGAAAGGATTCCCTGTTTAATAAATGGTGTTGGAAAACTGACTAGCCATGTGCAGAAAGCAGACACTGGACCCCTGCCTGAAACCTTACACTAAAATTAACTCCAGATGGATTAAAGACTTAAACATAAGACCTAACACCATAAAAACCCTAGAAGAAAATCTAGGCAAAACCATTCAGGACATAGGTGTAGGCAAGGACTTCATGACCAAAATGCCAAAAGCAATGGCAACAAAAGCCAAAATAGACAAATGGGACCTAATCAAACTCCACAGCTTCTGCACGGCAAAAGCAACAGTCATTAGAGTGAATTGGCAACCAACAGAACGGGAAAAAATTTTTGCAATTTACCCATCTGACAAAGGGCTGATATCCAGAATTTACAAAGAACTAAAAGAGATCTACAAGAAAAAAACAAACAAGCCCATTCAAAAGTAGGCAAAGGATATGAACAGACACTTCACAAAAGAAGACATACATGAGGCCAATGAACACATGAAAAAATGCTCATCATCACTGGTCATTAGAGAAATGCAAATCAAAACTACATTGAGATATCATCTCACGCCAGTTAGAATGGTGATCATTAAAAAAATCTAGAGACAACAGATGCTGGAGAGGATGTGGAGAAATAGGAACACTCTTACACTGTTGGTGGGAGTGTAAATTAGTTCAACCATTGTGGAAGATAGTGTGGTGATTCCTTAAGGACCAAGAAATAGAAATTCCATTTGACCCAGCAATCTCATTACTGGGTATATATCCAAAGGATTATAAATCGTTCTACTATAAGGACACATGCACACGAACGTTCATTGCAGCACAGTTTACAATAGCAAAGACCAGGAACCAACCCAAATGCCCATCGATGATAGACTGGACAGGGAAAATGTGGCACATATACACCATGGAATATTATGCAGCCATCAAAAATGATGAGTTCGTGTCCTTTGTAGGGACATGGATGAACCTGGAAACCATCATTCTCAGCAAACTGACACAAGAGCAGAAAATCAAACACCGCATGTTCTCACTTATAGGTGGGTGTTGAACAATGAGAACACATGGACACAGGGAGGGGAGCATCACACACTGGGGTCTGTTGGGGGGAAATCGGGGAGGAACGGGGGGATGGGGAGGTGGGGAGAGATAGCATGGGGAGAAATGCCAGATACAGGTGAAGGGGAGGAAGGCAGCAAATCAAACTGCCATGTGTGTACTTATGCAACAATCTTGCATGTTCTTCACATGTACCCCAAAATCTAAAATGCAATTTAAAAAAATATTTTGTACTGGGTATGGTGGCTCACGCCTGTAATCCTAGTAGTTTTGGAAGGCAAGGAAGAAGTATCACTTGCAGGCAGGAGTTTGAGACCAGCCTGAGCAACACAGCCAGTCCTCCTTCTGTACAAAAAAAAAAAAAAAAAAAATAGCTAGGCATGATTGTACAGGCCTGTAATCCCAGCTACTTAGTAGACTGAGGCAGGAGGACAGCTCCAGCCCAGGAATTTGATGTTGCGGTGACCTATGATTGTGCCACTGCAATCCATCCTAGGTGATAGAGTCACACCGTTTCTAAAAAGAAAAAAAAAAAGTTTATATAAAAAAAATTATTACAAATGTCCTCTCCCTTAGGTTTTGTAGGTAAACTGTATCCTATTTACATTTGATCCACATGAAAGAACTCTCCGTTCTCAAAATTTTGCAGCCGCTGTTGTTGCTTGTATTTGCTTTTATTCTGTTATGATGCTACCAAGATTTTGGTTAGATGGCTGTCATTCTAGGTGGCAGACATGAAGACATGCAGGTTTCCTTCCCTTTCTACAACTAAATTAGGTAGGCTTTGGTTCTGGGCAGTCACTGGTATTTACAAACCACTTATTCGTGCCAGGTAATAGGGTTCCAAATTGGGTACGTTTTATGCTCTGATTCTTGGTGTATGTTTAGACAGTTCATAAATGTAAATAAACATTTACATTTTACAGGGAGAGTATGGACACAGTGATAGCTGTGTAACCGCCATTCCCAGCTGAAGGCTATTTCATCTATTATTTTCTAATACGTGACTGGCGCCCCCTAGTGAATAAGGACTTAAAATAGGCTCCACTATAGAAGAAAGACCAGGGAAATGCCTGAAGCTGTTTTAACAATTTCACCTGGTATTAAATAATAATATGCTGTGGTTTTGCATGTGTGAATGGAGGTATGGGTAGGAATCTGTTCTCCCTAAACAATTCAGGATTCCACAATATAGAAATAGGAATCAAATTTTTAGGTGAAGCTCGAACTAATCAGAACTTTGCTAGATCATCACTGTAAATGAATTGATATTTATCCACTCCCTAAATGAAGAGACTTGACTGGATTTCTTTTTTTTAATAGCTACTACAACCCGTTACAAATAATTTAGAATTGAAACTTGAGACACTGTCACTCCAGTCCAGAAAACTTTAGTTTTGCAAATATATTTGACAAATTAATAAATTACATTTTACTTCGTTAATTTCAAGAATAGGGCATTTAAAGAAGTCTGTGGTTGCTTTAGTTCTGCAATAAAGTTTCTGCCACTCACAATAATCCTTATTCTCTGAAAGACAAATGTTATATTTTTGTCATCATAAATATGTATTAATTACTATTTACAGCACTGGGTTAGGTACTCGTCAAGCAACCAAAAATAATTCTTATCATCTAGGTAGCTTCCAATATAAAATACAGACAATACATAACTGGGTCAATTAGGAAACAGATCGTTTCAATATGATAAAAGATAGTATCCACATTAACAGTGTGAAAGGGCAATAACAATAAGACACTTGACTCAGTGGTCTTTAAAATGTGGCAGCCAAGATGAGCAAGTGGAGAAAAGGTTAAACAAGTAGGTGACACATTTAAATAACAATTAGATGAAAGGGTTATTGAACTATTCTAAAAAAATCTTGTTTTATGTGAGAAACCATCAAATTATGAATTGTAAGTAGTGTATTTTTGTTTTCAAGGGTAGGCTCTCCTACACCTTATCTAAACAATTTTTCAAAAGAAACGAAAATTACTTTGTTTTCCTCTCTCCACTAAATTGTCCTTTCTGTCTTGAGCGATTATCTTTTTTAGATTCACTTCAACTTCTTTCGGTTCAAGCAGACTTCACCTGTAAGCCCCTCTCGGTTCTCCCTCTTTTCTGAACTGCTAATGGCCTGATTTAGCACATGCTCATTCCATGTATAAGTCTACAGAACACGTTCAAGCATTCATTCAATTACACGTTAATTTGTTCTGGGTAGACCCCAAAGTCTATTCTCCATCGCTGAAACATGGAAGAGAAACACCTTTTACTTCTGCAGACGGATAACACGTGCCCTTCCCTTGTCATGGTGACAGGCATGTGCTGGTGGAGGTCAAGGAAACAGGAACACAAGTGAAATCGAGGTGAGTGTCAGGTAAGGACCAAAGCACCACGCCTACCTCATCTTTGCCACAAAACATCCATTCTTCCCGCGCCCTGTTTCCCGGGACGTATCCCGGACGGATGCAGAGTCACCCGTGGGGAGGCGGTGAACTCCTCCGCAGGGGCGCTAGCCCGGAAGAGGGGCGGGGAAGGCGGATGGGGAGACCCGCGCGGGGAGGGGGCAGGGAGCGTCGCAGGTGTCCCGCTCTCGCGCGACCGGAGGCGGGTGGGGGCGCGCGCGCGCCTGCGCGATCCCGGCTCGCGTCGCGCCCCCGAGCGCAGCATCCTTGCGCTCGCGAGTCCCCGCGCTCGGGAGGGAGGAGGGGCGGCCGGCCCCCCGCCCCCGCGCGCTGCCACGTGACGCCAGCGGAGAAGATTGGAGCGGCTGCAGCGCGAGGCGGCAGACGGGTGCAGCGCAAGGCGCTGGCGGCTGGGGCTCCTCCACCTCCTCCTCTTTCTCCCAGGAACCTTGACATTGCCTCCCTCTCGGCCCCACTCGTCTGTGCCGCTGCTGCCGCATCCCAGCCGCCGCGGCGCCCGGAGCAGGAGGAGAAGACGCAGCCGGGCCGCAGCCGTTTAGGGGTCCCCGGCCGCCACACGCCCCGTCGGCCGGCGCCGCCTCCGAGGTCAGCCCTCCTGCGGGGTCTCCGCTTTCTCCTGCTGCCAGCCCCCGCTTATCGCCGCGATGGGGCTCCTGGACTCGGAGCCGGGTAGTGTCCTGAACGTGGTGTCCACGGCGCTCAACGACACGGTGGAGTTCTACCGCTGGACCTGGTCCATCGCAGGTAAAGCCGCTGACTTCCCCGTCCTCGCTCGGTCCTCCTCGGGGGTCCCCGGTCCCCTGCTCTTGGAGCTCCCGGGCCCGGACCCGGAGGCCCCCTTGCCCTGCGGTTTTCGGAAGCTGCGGATCAGCGGAGGGGCCGGCGCGGGCATCGCGGTGGAGCGCTGGTTAATCTGATCCGAACGTTAAGGCCTCCCCTCCCCCCGACACTCGCAGGTTTTCCTCTGAGCTCCCTCCATCTCTCTTCAGCTCTCGGATGCGGGAGCTGACACATCAGATGGAGCCTGTACAGCCGAGAGCTCCTCGCAGGAGCCGCCCCACCCTATGCTCCCCATCCCTCGAGCTCGCCTCACAGTTCTTTCCCGTGCAGAGGATTCCTTTTAACATGTAGTCCTCTTTTGTATGGAGACCGGGCTAGGGAGGAGGTGGGGTGGGTCGGTGGGTCGATGGGGATGCTTTAGGGCAGCTGTCCTTTTGCTTCTTCAGCCTCCTGGTTGCTTTGACACAACCCTGCTAATCTTTTCTATCTAAATTCTTCATCTGTAGTATAATTTGAACTGAAAAATAAAATAGCATTGTTTGGCTCCTTGAACCTTGAAAAATGTTAGTTTGCGAGGCATTTTCAACAGCAAGTATGTTTGAAATGATTGTCTATAATGGCTTTGCGCACTGCAGTGCAGTCAGGGGGAGGGGGAGGCTAAAACACCAGGGAAGAAATCAGTCTTTAGGAAGGGGGTCTCTACAGCAACACCTAGAGGTTGTCCCAGATGCCTACATACATACAGTTCTTAAATCGGCAAACTTTTCCTTTAGCTCTTGCAGTTAATTTGGCAGGGCTGTCAATTGGTTGATTTATGCAGCTTTCTTAGCACCCAATTGTGATATTATGATATTTTTACATTTTACTATTTATTTCTTCATTTACTTCGCTGCTTTTGATTTTAAAGCATTTAAAAGGTTTTGAAATCCAAAATAAGGTTTAAAGGATTTCAGAAATGATTTTACGAAGTGAATTTTTCTAGTCCTTTTGCAGTATCACACTGCATCCCAGCAGTGAAGGATATTAACATTCTGCCTTGTGACTCTGCCGTCCCTACTTCGAAATGAAAATGTATTCCTGTAGCTTTTGTGTTTATTGTTGTTAGAGTAAATTAGATAGTGGTTACAGCATGAATACAGTCCGATAAATGGGGCTTATGTTGTGGGAAAAACGTTTGCTGGAATGTTTTTCGTGTGAGACAAAATGATTCTTTGACATTAATAGTGCGTTCACTTTTTGAGAAAAGTATGTTCTTTTTCAGAAGATCTCAACTTTGACGCTGGGAAATAAGCTATTAAATAAGCCATTACAGCTGAAAATGGTTAAAAGGCAGTTTCAAATGGAGTATTTCTTCAAGTTTTTTTTTTTTTTTTTTCTATGTGCTGTTACACTGACGTTGCAATGTACCTGCAAAACCTGGGAAAGATGTGCCCTTCCCTTCATCTCTGTGATTTAAGTTATTTAAATATTGCATCAGGGCTTCCCATTACACAATTGTATAGAGCTGAACATCAGACAAGTTCTTTAGCAGATAATTGTACTTCGCATACCTTGGAGTTAGACACTGTCGAGATCCTCCAATCTCCATATAGCCAGAGCCACACCCGGGAGTTCTCAGTCCTCTCATTCCTATCCTATCCTGGAGCTTTACCATCTCTTGAGTCTCAGAAGGAAAAATTGAGAGCAAAGGTAGAATACACCTTTCTGTGATGGTGAATTTCTTCCTAATGATGTTTGTATAAAAAATAACAACAACAACAAATGAAACAGGAAATTTTGTGCAGTTGCCACATATGAAAGCTTGCTACTAGGCTTGAAGGGCATCTAAAATAATATAATATTGTAGACCAAACCTGAGAAGTGAGAGTAGCCCTGGAACACAAGTGACCTCTCACTAGCAGGCCCGAGGAAGGTATTTGCCTATGCTTTGACTATCCACTTACGAAACCTGAGACTGCTTCCTTGCTTTCTGTAATGAGCTACCTTATGTAGGCAGATGGTATTTCTTAACCAACAGAGAGGCTTAGTGGATATAGTCTGTTCTGCTGTACTGCTGTGTAAGAAGTATTTTTCAGGTTCGGGCTGAATAGATCTGAAGTCTGTGGCGTCCCATTTACTTTTACTCTCCCTCATTCTATGCTCCTCATGTTCCTTTTTTTGGGGAGACTCATTCACTCTGCCCTGATTCCACCTCTCGGTATAATTTGATGAAAATCTGGGTGGGGGATATCAAAGTAGAAAAGTAGCTTATCAGATGAGGTTAAACAAAAGTTGGTGAGTCAAATGTTTGGAAAGAAGGGGAAACAAAAATGGGCGGGAAAGAAAGATGATCTTAAGAAATAGTGATGAGTTTGGTAAAAGGACGCAAATGATTGAGGGAGAGCAAGAAATGAGATAGGCTCCTTGCCTTTGGCTGCTGTCATTCCTAGTGCGGTAGTTACTGCTGCTTTCATTGTCTTTTATGAATTCTTTAAATATTTTTGTCCATTGAGGTTTCTACCTAAGTACAAATAAACTATACTTTGTACTGTCACACAGGAATAGTTACAGATTTGTAGAGTATATTTACAGTCCAAGATATTTCTGCCCTAGGGCAAACAGTTTCTGGAAAAATGTCATTTTGTGCTGTTATATCAAATGGTGCTGTAAATATTCAAACATATCCAAGGCAATATCTGAAAATTGGGCCTTTCAAAGGCACATATGTAGCAAATACAGAATATGGTCCATAATATGTTGATACCAAAAATGTTACTTTTACTATAGTATTAACACTTTGTGCATTGGAATTGAGAATTTGAAAAAGGTATACTTTTAGAAAAACAAAAATAATTTTTCCCTATATTTTTAGACATTTTGAATGAGGAGTTAGCGTTGATGTATATTAAAGTATAGGCTGGTGTAGGACTTTATACCAGTTGTTAGTATTAGAGTAGGTATTCCAGTGTCATCATGTTAGTTTTTTTTCTTCTATATTCTCACTTCATGAGTACATTCAAATTATTAGGATTGGAGTCCTAGGCTCAAAGTATGTAAAGTTGTATATACATTTTTTAAACGGATGAATCTAAATATTCCCCAATCCGCATTATTCATTTATTCATGCTTTTAACACGTTTGATAGCTTTTTGCATACCTGACATTTAGTGTATAAACACTCCAGAGAGTTAGTAGGATGCTTACAGTAAAGCCAGGTATCTCCTGTGAGACTATGTATCTTTTGACAGTTTGTTTCTAAATAGCTGTTGTCCACAGGGTATGGGAGCTGTTGTTGGTTGGGTGTGGTAATGGTTGGCGTTGGCCCTCTTTTCACGTACAGTACCCCACATTTTGTTTAGAAAAATTGTCTGTTTGGTAGTTGCAGTTAGAACATAGGAGGGCAGCCTTGCTGGGTTCTTGAATTCACTTTGCAGGTGTCAGAAAGGAGAAGTGATGAGTGATACCAGAAGAGGGAGGAGAACTGTAGAATGATGACAAAATGTGAAAACCAGGCTTATGATATCATTCATTCTTTCTGTATTTACTTGCCATGTATAGGCACAGTACAATGCCCTGGATAGGGAAGGAGGACACTTGGTCACTGCCCTCATGTAGCTTGCAGAGTGAAGGGGGTCACTGTCATTGCCCTTTCCTTGGTATCACGGTCTGGAGGCAATGTGTGATCTGCCAGGCTCAGGTCTAGCTGGGGTCTAGGGAAGGTTAGAAAAGTCCTTCCCTACTCTTCTGATCTCTACTTCTCCTACGTAAAAGGAATGAATGTACAGGCTGTTTTTAGAATATTGTAGCTGTTTCACCACAGTTTGCTTTCCTCTGCCCTTGAATGAGGAGTTGATGTAAGTACTGTCAGAGTATTTGAGAGAGGGAAACTAGGGCAAGAAGTGTCAAAGACAAGGGGAACACCTTGACTGAAAGCCATGGAAACTGGGAAGGTGCTTAAGGGCCAGGCCAGTAAGTCCTCCAGGTTTGATGAAACTGGGGGCTAGTGGGAGGGGATGTTTAACTCAGCTCAAATGAGCTGAAGTAAAAGCAGGTTTGTCTTAGGGATTGCTAGGCCCCAGAGGAGCATGTATTTTAAATATTGTACAGTGTGCCTACATTAGTTTTATTATTTGTCACAGTTATTGTTTAATTTTTCAACTATGCTATTACCTAAAATAGATTTTCTTTGTTTGGCTTAGCCTGGTAATGCAGTTTTCTCCAAGTTGTAGGCAGCTAATTAAAAAAAAATTATAAAACATCACCAGCTCCTAACATGGGATCTCTGTTGGTCACTGTTTTCAGTGAGGTCCTAATTATCATTTACTCATAAGCTCCCTGAAGCCTCTGGGAGGTCCATGCCATTTTAGGGTTTTTTGTTTTTGGTTTAGTTTGCATTCTTTTCCTTCACCACAGTCTGATTTTTGGTAGCAGACTGCTAGGCTTTAATGGCTAATGCTCTTATCTGTTCCCCAATGAAGCATGCAGTAAAACATCCTATTGCAGATGGAATTTCAGGAGGGTGAACAATGCAGATCCTAAAACTGTTGTCAGGACACATTTTTAACTGTTTTAACTTAGACTTTTTGACTTAGGAAGACAAAGTTTTAAGAGTTATACAGATAATTACATCGGATGGCACTTCTGTAATCTTAAAAGCCATAGAACACTTGGGCATCCTTTAAAGTTCAATTTGTTTTCATATTTTTTTTCCTCAAGCCCTGTGGATAATGTCATCTGTAAATGATTTAACGTTATTAACATAATTATTTTTCATTTATTGAGCCACTTATTCTGAATTAGGCACAGAGAAATTAGTAATGTAAGAGAGTCTAACTTTTTTCACTTTAAGTGGCTTTTTTTTCTCTCTTAACTATTAGGGCATTTTGCCTATTAACTAACAAACATGCTATTGTTTTATTTTCCATTAGAATATATATTTTAAAATCATATGGGTTTGTATTTCAGTAAGGAGAGGAGAGGAAACACATGGCCTTTTAAAGCTAAGGTCCATATTGGCTGGCTTTCTAGCTTGATCGGTAAGTATTCCCCTGCCCAAAGACCTGTAGCCCTAGCCAACTGGAATAACTCACTGACCCTTGAGTAAAACATATACATGTCCACCTTTATGTTTCTCATCCCGCTATTCCCCTTGCCTTTACTAACTTTTCCCTGTTTTTTTCTCCAGATACCTTTTACCAGAAACCCCAGTACAATAGGCCTCCTTTGCAAAACCTTTCTTGTTCATGGTACCCTGGAGCAAGTTGTTGTCTCACAGGAGCTCATTGTCTTTAATAATTACTCACATATATCCTGTGCCATTCCTTCTATGACCCTACTCTTGAACTGTTTACACTTTAGTTATTATTTACCACTTCACTTCTTTGTATTTTTCTCTCCAACACCAGAGATTATCACACATATTTTTTGATTTGATATGTATGAAGAGATGACCATCTTAATCTAGCATAATTTTGAATCATAATATATTGTGGTTGCAAAACACAAATAAGGTTTTAGACCACACTAAATTACAGAAGGTTTTTGTTTTTGTTTTTAATAGAGAAGGGGTTTTGCTATGTTGCCCTGACTGCTCTTAAACTCGTGTCATGTGATCCGCCCACCTCAACCTCCCAAAGTGCTGGGATTACAGGCATGAGCCACTGTACACAGCCACAGAGTTTTTTTTTTTTTTTTTTTTTTAAGAAGAATGATCTTTTTTATCAGTTGATCATTAATTCCCTTGATGTTAACTAAATTTAATGAATAAATCAGACCAATAGTCATTTAGTAGCACAAAACAGATATAAAATGAGGATTTTAAGAGACATAAAATCAGATATAATTGTTCTCTTCTCTTCATTGTCTATGCAGAATCATTGCCATGTGTGGAAGTGAAGAGGGCAGTGCAGTATAGTGAATGGGAAGAATTCTGAATTGGGATTTAGATGACCCAGACTTTAGTCCTGGTCTGCTGCTGATTTGTTGTGAGAGTTTGGACAAGATTCTTTGCTTTCTCTATTTTCAGCATTGTTCATCTGTAAATTAAGAGGGTTAAATTAGGTAATCTATAAAAGTCTGGATATAAATGTCACTTTCTTGGAATAGGTAAAGCAATTTCAAGTATACATTTATCTTGAATGGATTCAGAAACCTTATTTTATTTAGTAAATAAAATCTTTCCCAGCAAAACTGTTTCAACACTGCCTAAATAGTATAAATAACGGATTAATATTTTGTCCTTTTTTACTCTTTAAAAATCTGCTTTATAAGAAATAGAGGAATAGAGAAACAAAAGTATACATATATTTAAGCATCTGTTTTGAAATAGCACTGTTTTTGTTGCTGTAACACAATACCTATTTAATTATCTAGATTCCTTGAATAACCAAGGGCCAACTATTTTATCAAAAACAGTAGCAATGGAATTAAAGAATAAAATTATCTCAATTTTATATTACATTTATTTTGTGATACTCGGGTTTTGAGGATGGCATATTATGTCGTTTCAGGCAAGTTGTTCATGACTCTGGATCTCTTCTATCTGTACCATGAGAAGGTTGAACTACATAACCTTTGAGGCTTACTTTATTGACTCCTTATAACATCTCCTAAAACAATGGCCTGGATATCAGTCTAAACTCAGTCTTCCTATTTTTCCGATAGAAAATGTGAAATTTTTACCTACAACATTACAAATTATTTTCTATTATAGACAGTTTATGTATGAGCATTTTTTACTTACATTTGAAAGTATGACTTAAGATTTTTATAAAACTGATAAAAAAATGTAGGTCTTACAGAAGAGAAAACAAAAGAAACTAAATGGTTTTGATATAAGTATGCTTTTTGACTAATGAAAATACAAATTTTTGAAATCTTTTGCCATATATTTTTCTTCCTGAAATATCATCATTTGTAAACAAATACCTTAGTATGATGTTTTATGATTATATTGCATTAGAATAAAAATTTTGGAATTTGAAAGACAAATGTATTAATCCATTGAGGTAATCAGTTACTCACTGTCAGGTATAATCACGTAAAACCATTTGTGATTTTTGAACTGCAGAATTCCAAGAAGCAAGCTTTTCTATTTTCATTTTTATTCATTTTCAAACAGAAACTTAAGCACAGATGTGTGTTAACTAATTTTATATATTTTTTTCACACTCATGTATATAGCAGCATTATTTATAGTACTTAGGAGATGGAAACAATCCAGACATCCACTGATGGATAAATGGATAAACACAATGTGGTATATACATACAGTGGAATATTATTCAGCCTTAAAAAGGAAAGAAATTTCAACATATGCTACAACATAGATGAACCTTGAGGACATTATGCTAAGTCACAGAAAGATAATTATGTATGTGGCATTATGGTTGCACTTATATGGGCACTCCAAAGTAGTCAAATTCAGGCTAGTTCCAGTGGCTCATGCCTATAATCCTAGCCCTTTGGGAGGCAGAGGCTCAAGGGTCACTTGAGCCCAGGAGTTTGAGACCAACATGGGCAACAAAAAAATATTAAAAATTAAACAGGCACGGTGCCATGTGCCTCTAGGCTGAGGGAGGAGAATCACTTGAGCCTAGGAGGTCAAGGCTTCAGTGAACCATGATTGTGCCACTGCACTCCAGCCTGGGTGACAGAGTAAGATCCTGGCCAAATAAATAAATAAATAAAATGTAAATAAATAATAAATAATGTAGTCAAATTAATAGAAACTGAAAGTAGAAAGGTGTTTGCTAGGGCCTGGGGAGAAGGAAAACTGAAGACTTGTTTAATGGGTATAGAATTTCAGTTTTTCAAGATAGAAAAGTTCCAGAGATTCACAACAATGTGAATATACTTAATGCTCCTGGACTGTGCATTTAAAAATGATTAAGCTGGTATATTTTATGTTACATGCTTTTTTACAATGTAAGAGTTTCATATATTAAAAAAATTTTTAAATAGCCCTTGTAGAAACGATATCTTCAGTGCTGAATGGTAAAGCAGTCAATTCTTTCTTTTTCAGTTTAAAGTAAAATGACTTTTTAAGGAGACTATGTAGCTGTTGGCTTAAAAAAAAAAATCCAAGTGGCTAAAAAGTAGCCAATAGCGAGGAAGGAAACTTCAGCTTTGTATTTTGCTCTATAGTTTTACTAAGAACTTCTCAATAACTCTGGAGGATAGGCCTTGAAGTCAATTTTTCTATATATTTAGAAGTCCTCGAGATTTACAGAAGTAACTTTTGCAGGTGGTCACTATAGCAGAAATGAGTGAACACAGGTTGTTTTGTCCCTAGCCCAGTGCTCTTGTCTTCCCATCACTCTAGCCAAGCAAGAAAGAATCAGGCTTCCAATTTGTGTTTCTCTTTTCTTTTACCTTTTCTTTTACTGTTACCTACAAAGTACAGTAGATAGAATACTAAATCTGAACACAGTCTTAATATTACCAGAGATCATCTAAAAAAAAGACATCTAAATATTCAAAGTTATGAGATTAAACTACAATGTGATATTTATTCATATACTATATACATACACAAATATGTGAATATATATAGAATACAAAAAGTGATATTTAGCCTGAGAAGATAGTTAACTTCCATATGATGGTATAGGATTGTTTTTTAAAAAGTGTATTCAAGGTGAATTATGAAAGTATTTGCCAAATCACATAATACAAGAGCTAGAAACTATTGTTAGTGAAAGAATAATGAAGTTCATTCAGGACTAACAGTATTTTATGCAGTGGCTATTCAACTTATAGAACTGTTAGAGACAAGGGAAGATTTTGGCTAAAGTTCCCATGAATTCACATACTCACACACTCTAATGGTATTTCCAATCTTTCTTACTAAAGGAAAACACCATTTCAATTTTCTTAAAGCTTTGAGATCATTGGCAGCACTGGGTGAATGGTTGGACTTGGAACTTCCAGATTAAGTTTTATGACTACTTTTTCTGATAAGCCAAGCAAAATTGGGAAACAGGGAAAGAAGGAAACTACTTACTTGTATTCTAATCTTGGCTTCCAGAATCCAAGGCAGCATTCTTCAGCTCTCTCTCGAGATATATTTTCACCCTTGGAATTGTCTCCTTTTCCTTTATGAACTGGCTTCTATGAATAGGCCATTTTCTGAAGCCATTAATTCAGATATCATCTGCACTCAGGCGCGGTGGCTCATGCCTGTAATCCCAGCACTTTGGGAGGTCAAGGCAGGCAGATCATTTGAGGTCAGGAGTTCGAAGCCAGATACCATCTGCACGTGATGAAACTCACTACCATTTATTGAGCATTGAGTATACGACTATTTTAAGATGCTGTAGCGCTGCATTTTATACACCTTATGTTTAATCTTCAGATCCTCTCTATGAGTTAGATATTATTTAACCATTTATAGATGAAGAAATAGACTCAAAGCTATATAGCTACAAAGTAACAGAACTGAAATAGAATCAGGTTCTTTCTCCTTTCCAACACTGACCTGTTTATAATACAGCATAGCCTACTTATTTATTCAATAAATACCATTTTATTGCCTGTAATAATAGTGAACATTTATTGGATGCTAACTAAGTGTCAGGCATTGTGTCCAGTGTTTTATATGTGTTACCACACTTAGTCCTCATATTCCATTGGGCTAGGTGCTATTATTCCCATTTTCCAGGTGAGTAAACTGACTTTCCCTGAGCCTGATTCATCTAATACTAACCCTGTCAAATTAAATTCCAGGGCAACCAGCCTTCAGCTTGAACCACACGTTGATTCTCTCATCTGTGTTACTTTTTATTTTTCCTTTACGGCTTCTAAATCTGTTCTTGTTTTCTGCCTGCTATAGGACATTTAATAATTTCTCTCACTTTCTACCATTATTATGATCTCTATTCAGGCAGACTTGCAATGAAAATTCTTTTTCCTCTGCTTTTAACTCTGCCCTCCATTCTTTTAGGCTCTTGGGTAACTGTTATGCAGCTGAGTCAGAGGAAACATCTTGTTTTAACCCCACTGAACAGCAGCTCTCAGGGTACCTGCTCCCTCATACCTTGAGACATCGCAGCTTTCCCCTCTTTAGCTGGTGAAAGTCTCTGTTCCCTCCTGTCTGCCCATCACATTCTGACTTCTTTGCCATTTTTTTTTTTTTAGCCCAGCCTCTGCCTTATCTACCTCTGCAGTCTTCACAGGCTGCCCTTTCCTCCCATTTATTCAGGTGCTCTTCCAAGCTCATACCTTCCATCCTCTTTTTCACTGCTCATCATGCTGACTACACAGGAAACTGATGATACTGTTCTTCCCCCACCACCTTCAAAATCAGAGTGTATCTCAAATTGTTCCTTACCTGCTCCATTTTTTCCAGTTGTATTTGAAGGGCCCTTCTCTTCTAGTTCTACCGTTTTTTTTTTTGTTTTTTTTTTTTGAGACGGAGTTTCGCTCTTGTTACCCAAGCTGGAGTGCAATGGCGTGATCTCGGCTCACCGCAACCTCCGCCTCCTAGGCTCAGGCAATTCTCCTGCCTCAGCCTCCTGAGTAGCTGGGATTACAGGCACGTGCCACCATGCCCAGCTAATTTTTTTGTATTTTTAGTAGAGACGGGGTTTCACCATGTTGACCAGGATGGTCTCGATCTCTCGGCCTTGTGATCCACCCGCCTCAGCCTCCCAAAGTGCTGGGATTACAGGCTTGAGCCACCGCGCCCGGCCAGTTCTACCATTTTTAACCGCACTGATAGACAATGCTTGAGGAATATATTAAGCATCACACTTTAGATTTGAACCTAGGGGAGGCCTATTTAAGGTGTATGTAGTTTACTCCCTTTGTTAGAGATAAGCGTTTTCCCAGACTCTTCTTGACAACCGTTGTCTACAGTTTTCATTGAAAATTTCTTTTAACAAATGTTTGAATACTCTTATATACCTGCCATTGTTACAGAGGTATAGCAAGGAATAAGGGCTGTGGCTTAGCCCTCATGACACTTACAAGAAATGGAGGGAGACACTGACTATTTCCTTAAGAAAAAGACTACAGTTACCTGGGGTACTTGCAGTGTACAATGTGACATATTAATTGTTAACCTTTTTGTGTAATCTGTAAAGGCAAATGGATTTTTAATAATATCACTTAGTATGTTAGTGGTGGTTAGTGGTGATTAGTAGTCAGATTTTTTTTTTAAAAGGAGTTAATTTGCAACTGTTGGTTTTAACTAATTAAAGGATAGATAGTTTTAGGGAATAATATAGTAGAGACTTCTTGGTATCTTAAATATACTCTTGAAGCTGCTCAATATTTAGCAATTGTTAGCCTTGTGTTCTTCTTTTGTTTATGGTGGATTAAACACATGGATGGTTTTAGAAGATGAGGAAGTGGCTGATTTATTCAGATAGAATCTAGGAAGAAATCAAGCAAACTTTATTTTGTGACTTAATTATATGTTAAAGTAGGCTTCACATTTCTGACTAGACCAAAGCAGTGCTTCTTAGACTTTAATGTGTTAAGTAACTATGGAATCTTATTAAAATGCAGATTCTGATTTAGTAGTTCTGGGGTGAGGCCTGAGATTTTGCATTTCTTGTAAGCTTCCAGGTGATGCTTTTCTGCTGGTGCATGGACTATACTTTGAATAACAAGGGAGTGGAGTATTCCTGATTTGTTTTGCAGTCTACTCCTATGTACTGTTATGGAAAAAGAATTTTAAATGTGCTTAAATTATTAATGTAGAAATCAAATGACAGCATGTATTTTATAGAGCATTTAATTATTTTTTTATCCTAACAGGGATTTTGTATGTCTTCTAGAACCATATTATATTGATGAATAACTGCTGCTCATTTTACCTGAATCGAAAGGGCCAATCTTATTTATCACCTTTACTTTAGAAGAACATAGTGGCTCCAAGTTTCAGGTTCACAGTCATGGGGCTAGAAAATAAATGACAGAGCTAGAATTTAGGTTTTTAAT